>NC_092644.1:45834237-46017002 GCF_039555335.1 Amphiura filiformis | reverse complement strand
GGTTATACTGAAACAATTAAGAGAGTAATGTACGCTTACCACTACCATGGTTACACTGAAACAGAAGACAGCAGGAAGTATATAATAAACGTAATAATAATAATAAACAAAATAATAATAAAATAATAATAATAATAATGTACGCTTACCAGTTCCAGGTTATACTGAAACAATTAAAGAGCACAGGAGGAAGCATATAATAATAATAATAATAATAATAATAATAATAATAATAATAATAATAATAATAATAATAAAACGACCGCAGTTATATCTATCCAATCTCATATTCAGTTTTCAATTGGTGGGCGGTTCTCTTTTCAACTGTCTGCCCCTAGATCAACCCAATGATTGCGTTAATAACATTCTGATTGACATATGACGTGGGTAGAACATTCGATTTGTAATTGTCTGGGTTTATAAGCAACTACCAATGACAAGAACAGTTATATTGTATTCAACATTTGTTATTTGTTCATAAGGCTGGCGTTTATTGCTATTTTACCCTAGTGATGACATTTTCAAAGAACAAGAATGAACCTAGTACTTTTTATCTTTTTATCTTAATTTTGAATCTAATGCGCAGAATATCATCACCAACATCACCAAGGCTCATTAGCACAAAGTCCCAGTCTCATATTTTATTCTGCAGAGTTAATTGCACCATATTTACCGATCCTGTTGAAAACATTGTGCGTCATTAATGGCATGGCAAGCGATTTTAGATATTTTAAAAGCCGAAAAGGCTTTCAAGCCAAATACTTAAGACTAAATTATTCATCGCTTTTGGTAATAAACTCGATTGTGTCTCAAAACGCTCGCTTGTCTTTTTTTCTGTTTGGCTCGTGTCATTGGTGTCTTAGGGATGATACATAGAGTGGATAAGAGGGCCGCATCCTATGCAACATTGGGATTTCCTGCTATACTCCTGCTTATTAATATTTCACAAGAGGATGTTTTTACTACTCATCTTACACAATGATAAACGACTCTTGATTGATATGTTAAACTCTGCCTGCAAAATATGCTTAATATTCAAACTTAAATGGCTGATAAATGGATTTCTAATCCGAGTATTTTAAAGTATTTAACACTGTTGAAAGTGATTTATCTGATGGAATGCAGACAAGAGACAAATAATCTAGACATTAAACGCGTTTAATTTTTATTGAAGTGATTTATTAAATGAGATGTAAATTTGAACAAATAAATCATCCAAGCGAAAAACATTTCGGCAATTCATTCCAATCTTCTGAAATCAATTGCGCGTGTTTAATACTTAACAGTAGAACTCGTCGGTTTATTTGCAATGATCGACCTGTTGATGATAATTACTTTCCGTAATATTACGTCTGCATAGTTACCATATTGATACACGAAGTACATTGGTACTTAATTATCAATAACGGTAGCAACAAAACTGATGCTCATGATTATGATGATGACTAAAAAACAAAGGCAATGTGAATCTTATTGACCACGTCACTGCGCACTTGAGAGCTGTAAAAGTATACGGCTCATTAGGCGTTGTCTTCTCAGCATATGGCTATACTATAAGTCAGTCGCTCTTGATTAGTATGCAGTTTGTAAAGGGCTCTCAAAAATGGTAATAATATAACGAACTGAATATCCATTATGCGGATGAGCGAGAAGAAGTAGAACCACCAGTGAGCTCATTGGTACAGTGTTAACACCACACCAGCAGTCGCTTATATCAACAGCTTTCCCTCAATGGATTTATCTGGTGCATCAGGGATTTGAGGGTTTTGACAGCCAGTACAAACGTGATTGTCTGTTACTTATTTCACCGACCTCGTTTTGTGTGGTGTCTAACATGGACTACATCTTAACTACATCTTACGAATAAATTACCTTATTGAGTTTTATTTACTTGAACCAAGTTTAATGTTCATGTTACTGGACCTAAATGCCACTCGTGCCGATATGCACCACAAATATCGCCAAAACGGCAGCCACCAGGAGAACGCCTGGAAGTAACCGAACTTCGATCATTCTCCAGAGTGAGGATACGGACGACATTACGACGGATCTGGATAATACTTCAAACGACAATTTAGATGGGGTAGATGGCGTATTAAACATCATGGTGAACCCGCAATGTAATGGCGGGGTGGATGATGCCAAGCTTCAGCACTTATTGGATGTTCTGGAAAACTTAAATACGGATGTGCCAGAGGAAAGCAGCAATAAGCTTAACGAAGATGACGGAGGTGTAAGTAAAAGTTCAAAGTAACACGATTCATATATCTTTCATGGGCATATATACCTCTTTCACTGAATACTTGTCGGTAGATCGTATTTATCGAGAATCGAGCTCTGTTGCAAACGTTGACATTTAACGCCTTATGTCCCCGGGGTTCCCGTGTAAAATATATTCACTGTTTGATAACGATGTGACTTAGTTTGATGGCAGAATTTTAATACTTTAGGAACTAATCTCGATCTCGATGAGATGTTCCTGTGATAATATTTCGAGTATCTGTTACAGCGCAACATAGTTTTTATGTATGTATAAGCTGAAATGAAAAAATAAGCGTTTCACGTTAGGCATTTTATTTCAAGAGCATTGACTTTTGTCATAAGTATGTGGTACGCTAGCGTTTGTTTTATGTAGCATCTTTTTTGGTATTGTTGAAATTCTTGGTTGATTATATAAGAAATGTATTACAGATAAAGTCATTCTGTTAGGAAATTAATGTTAAGTAATACTAGACGCGATTCAAACATTTATATGTAAAATAATGTATTAAGCTGGAACATTATGTTACCACTTAGATCTAAGATATGATGGGAATGAGTCTAGGCTTAAGGGATCGGATTGCACAGTATTTTTGTGGGACATGAGATCACATCAGACATATGAAATTGCATTCTGAATACGAGGAATGTCCTTCTGATATCAAGTAATTTTGATTTTTTTTAAATTGGCGATATATAACACATTCTATGACATTCTTCGTAGTCAGAATACAATTCGATATGTCTGATGTGTTCTCCTGTCCCACAAAAAAATAATGTGCAAACGTTGCTATCCGAGGCCTTAAGTCAACGCCCCATTTCTATTTTTAGGTAGTACCAAAAGTAATAAAAATCCAAGGGGAAATTGGTGAACCCAAACAATGAAGAAGATGAGAAACCAATGAGCAAATGCCATACTTTACAGAAAATCAACAAAATGAAACGATCTAATCATGCAAAAGAACAGATAATTTAGTATACAACAAAATAATAATACATATATTGTGTAATTAGAAATTAAATACTCCAGGCGGCCTGGTACATTTCCGTGATTAAAATGTGTGAAAACTTGGTGGTAATTATGGCACGTCTCATAAAAGACAGTATGCAATATTGGCCAGCTGTGATACGTTGGATTTTTTCATGCGTTTAATATCGGGTGAGAAACAATTCCCAATATTATCAATATCATAAAGATGTTAGTCTTTGGTCGATAAAGTGTCTAGCAAGGCCCAGGTAAATGAAATATAATGTTACTAGTTTGCACAGTTATAGCTGCGAGATATTAGCTCAAAATGTGTTAATCAAGATGTTTATGTTCTTTCTTTCACCCATCCATAAAGTGGGTATTTTTAGAATGAATGTTTTAGATTTCAAAACTGGCATATGTTGAATATGTGTTTTTATATAGTGGATTCATTATTGGTGTCTTTACATTGCTAGGTATAGACAGTGATTACTTTGTGCAGAGTGATCGCAAAAATATCTTTGCATAATGATATCGGCTACAACTATATTCTATTCAAAATCTACTCTCTGTCCAGATGTTGTAAAGATTTCATTTCAAATTCTATATACCATTTCTACATCATGTTTTGTAGTATTGATAGTAATTTGAATGGGGCTGTAAACAATAAATCATTTATTTTAGTTGAGAGATTTAACGTGGTCGTTTTATTTTTGTAACATTTATATTATAAGCAAGCCAAGCCAATTATTGAATTTTAACAACCTTGTAGAGAACTGCCTAACAACGATTCATTTCCAATATCAGATAATTCATCTATTTCCACTCTAAGTAACAAATCACAACCGACAGTGAACAAATAACCTTGTTAACAGTGTAAAACCTATGCATTTCATTGCTTATATCATAACATGATGCCATCATTCTAGGATTAACCTATTTGGAAAACCAAATACGTGTGAATACTAAGAGTTTGCCGATATACGAGAGTAGTGATCCTCTTAAGTAAACTGTCCTTTGTTTTTAGTAATCAGATTGTCATGTATAAGTAATCTTCAACATCATTTGATATACAATGGTGCGACCGTGGATTAGATTATTTGACACAATTACTGAAATGTCATTTATCAATACATATACCATGTATACATGTAAAAAGCTTCTAATGTACGCTTTTGTGGTAGTAATTGCGCTAGAGCGGTATGTTTGATGATATGACGGAGTCACACCGATATGTGTACATTTTCAAATCATTAATAATATTAACTATTAAAATGTGTTAAAGGTAACAAAGAACTCAAAGGTCACAATAACACCGTGCCATATAACTGCTCTCTCAACTAAAACTACAGTATCTGGTAATAATAACACTGCATATACCGCCTTTTACTTAAAATGTATATTTTCACATCAATCTGGTCCCTAAAGTAAGATCCTACTAAATGGTACAATTTGGCTAAAAACATGGTTGGCAAAGATATGTTTTTAATTTTAATTTTTATTGAAAGCTGAATCAAACATAAATTTTCCAAACTTTCCCACCTCATACTTTTTAAAGAGCTGCTGAGACAACACCTTGGGTAACGTCACCAATCATTAATTTTTTGAAAAAAAAAGTCTGGGTAAGGTCGCAATAGGTCGCGTTACCTAATACAACAATTATAATTTTTGGCCTAAAGTAAATGAAATGAACGTTTTTATCGCAGCAAACTGCTTTTTTCTTCTCCCATATCAAAACAAAGTATCTGTAAGTAATAACACAGCAGGTACTTCGTTTTAACTTGGAGGACGATTAAGTTGAATGTATCATTAAACATTGGCCAAATTAAGAACGTCTGTGACATTTAGATTGCCAAAGAGATTGATGTGTGAAATGTGGCGGAACAATTGGCCTGTGAAACGCCTAATGGATTGGTATCTATTTTTTGGTCATGAATTAATAAAATTAGTAGTCACGCATTGTTCCATTTGGGGATTTGTAACAATAGCAACAGCTCTACTTTTCAAAATTGATAAATTAAAGAGGAGATTTTCGCATGCAGTGTTATGATTGTGGAAAAATGTAGTTTTCATATTTGATTACGTACCATGGGAATATTAGTTATCGAATGCCGAATCTGAGATGCAAATATTAACATGATTAAACCAACCATAACTACGTTTGTTTTTTTACCAGCCATAGGGAGTAGAATTTCAAGATAATGATACCGTTATTGCAGTACGTCAAGATATTCATGGCTTGTCCTTGGCATCGTAAGAGTAGCCTATAGTCAAGTATACTCTTATCATTGTATGGAGAAATGTCTCTCACCGCGAGTAAATGAGAACGATATCGCCAAATGGTAATTTACAATAGAGGCCAAAATATTTACTGATGGATGTAAAGTTTCAACATATGTTTAGGTCGTGTACCTTGTTATCTTGTCTGTGTTTTTACTATTTTCTTCATATATTACGTCCGCATATATTTCAGTATATACCCTAACAACTTTAAACCACTTCTCCTTTAAGGCTTTGTTCTGTGATTTAAACAAAATAAAATTAGATGTACTCGTACGCGCGCTGAAATGTGTGTATTCGGGGTTAGTTTGATGGTAGTTATCCAGTTTTAAATTGATGTTCGACCAGAAAAATAAAAGGTCATACACCACCCTACGCCATACATAAATCGAAACAGTAATATTCAGCGGGGTTGTATAGTGTAATTTTCACCCATTTTTCACTCTTTCATTTCCTCTAAATTTAAACATTTTTGGCTTAGATAAAATAAAAATAAAATACCGCAATTGTGCCGCAATTGAGTGTCAGAATCGTTATATAAAATGATGTACAGTTAATATTCATATATTCTTTAAACATAGGATGCTTCAGTTTTACACAAATCATACTTAATTGAAAACCATCACACTCGGCTATTTCAAAAAGGCCACGATAGCCTAATCACGCCCTATAATACACATATTGCTGTGAAACCAACAACAAAAAGCCAATATTTCTAATTTGCGATTACTAAGTTTGAATACGGAAGAAGTCTGCGACTCATCTTTTTAACCAGTCAACAATTATTACAACAGAGTAAGCTACAAATTTGTAGAAATAATTTTTTATGAGAATAATTAAAATGCTGTATCATTGGTTTTGCAATCAGATTTGCTTATTTAATTTCTCACTGTCATGAAGTTTATATCAACCAGCATCCGATTACATAATGTAGTGCTGGGCCAATATTTTGCCATTAGCGAGGTAACAAAATCATCCCCATTACTAAAACTAGTTTGAAAACACATATGCTTCATTAGCGGTATATATACAAAAACGATATCAAAATATCAGAAAAAATAATTAGAGTTATGGAGTTAAAATGTTCAATATTTTGTTTTACCTAAGATAAAGCAATTTGGTCTTCAAGCGTCTGTCTAAAACAACATAATCAAGTATTTATGCTTCTTTATCCGCACATATTGACCGTATTTATTTGCCGCTATGGAATTACGTTATATGTAAAGGTAACTTAATATAGCAAGATATACATGGCTTTGTCTATGGTAAGTTCTGTGGTATATTCGTCAAAAACATTAACCATTGAATCGCTTTGTAATTCAGCGACGGAAGGTAAATAAGAACACATCGTTACCTTCGTCAGCCATTACATTTTTTTATGATAGAAGTTACAATGACTTAAGAGTAGAAACTTCATTGTTACTTTACTACAGGAAACGACCAGTAACAAATAAGTACATGGTTCATCCAATACACTTTCGTATCTGTTCTTTAAACTGTCAGCGGGATTTATGCCACCTTCCTTTGTTCCTTTGAAGTACATGTGGATTAACAACACACCTTTTTCAAATAAACGAAAAGGTCTGGGCCATAAATAAAACTACGTCATGATACGCCTTGCAGCGCAGTTCTGACATCACTTCGAATGCGTGAAACTACGTCACGCAAATTAATGTCCTCACATTGCCCTACATTAGTAAATTAATGCGAACTATATGTGGACTTCTCACCATACATGAAATAAAAATGTTCTAAGTAAAAAAAAGTACATGCATAATATTCCGCAGTCTATACATTGGTGCTTTTAGTTAAACAGCTATAAAATTGCCGAAGTTGTCGCTAACAAAAACGTATTTAATTCACGTATTTAATTCACGGCGGTTAACCCAGTTAACCTATAATAGCATTTTGATTCCTCTTTTTGTTGCGCTCTAACTATGACTACTTAAAGGCGCCTTGAATTTCCACATGTAAACTTATTTGCATTTTCATTCCAATAAACATTCATTTTATTGTACTTACATATTCCTGTGATTATTTTGTATCTAAGATGTTGAGTCAATACTACATGTGCCCTAGATTTAATTATTGTATATATTTACCGACAATGATCCTGTTAATACGTACTATGTAATCAACTGTCTTGTAGTATTAAACAGAATAAACTACATTTTTTAAAAATAATTTTACGGAAATGTAATATTTTGTGCAAGTGAATAACTGATTAAACCCAATTTCAAATAATTAAAGGTACTATGGCATCGAATTGCATTCCATTTTATAAACACTAATATGATATATCTTTATTTGAGTTTATAACTACTTCAGGTTATACCTATTGATACACACTAGTAAATATTATTATTTTGTTTGATGACAATAATAATTAAAATGTTGTATCATTGGTTTTTGCAATCAGGTTTGCTTAATTAATTTCAAAGGCAATGGTTGCTTATCATTTCTCACTGTCATGAAAGGTAATATCAACCAGCATCCGATTACATAAGGTAGCACTGGGCCAATATTTTGCCATTAGCGAGGTAACAAAATCATTTTCATTACTGAAACTAGTTTGAAAACACATTAGAGGTATATATACAAAAAACGATATCAAAATATCAGAAAAACAATAAGAGTTATGGAGTTAAAATATTAAATATTGTGTTTTACATAAGTTAAAGCAATTTGGTCTTCAAGCATCTGTCTAAAACAACATAATCAAGTATTTATGCTTCTTTATCAACACATATTGACCGTATTTATTTGACGCGATGAAATTACGTTATATGTAAAGGTAACTTAATACAGCAAGATATACATGGCTTTGTCTATGGTAAGTTATGTGGTACATTACTCAAACATTAACCCTTCAATCGCTTTGTAATTCAGCGACGGAAAGTGAATAAGAACACATTGTTACCTTCGTCAGCCGTTACATTTTTGATGATAGAAGTTACAATGACTTGAATATATCGTAAATAAGGCATCGATCGTTTAGCTGTTACTGTTATTAAAAACTGGGGAAAAGATTATATATAGAAACATAGTCAGTTGAACGGAAGGAGCAACATGATACCGGTGTATATGTCATGACTGACTTATCATAATGTTCCAAGTCATTCGATCGTTGATTATTAACCTATAATGATTTTTCCAGAACCAAAGCATCTAACTTTTCAGTTTGCTATGTCTTCGTTCTTAAAGTAGCACGAGGCCATTTGATTGAAACATGAGCATGCAATGTCTACCTGATCATATACCAAACCAAATCCTTACAGCATCATTCTTGAATTTAAAAAGAACGATTCATCCCTCTCCTTAACGATCCCCTTCTCATTAATATCATCTTTGTGGACTTCATCAAACTTGAATTCAAAATGATTTACTAAATCTCATCTTGAGACATCAAGATTTCCGGGGAATGTCTCTGAACCTCTTACCAGACAGTGCATATAATGATGTCTTTTGTAAGGCACTGCGAGACATACTTAACATTGTACTCACGGGTGTTAACCGCACGTACTTTGGTATCTCAACTTTATGCTCGTCTCACAAATTTGTTTCGCTTCAATTCCAATTACATGCTTTTGCCGCTGGTTCCGATTATAGTTAAGATGAGGACATATTTGAAGATAAGGGGCCCCACCTACTCAACATCGGGTAATATGACTTGGTAGTAAAAGATTGAAATGATACGGTGACATTCACTACACATGTAATACCGTGCGTGCGATGTGGATGAGATATCTCTATTTTATCTTTGGAGCTATCAAACGTTTGAGCTATCAAACTATTTGATGATTATCATGTTAGTTAGTCCTATTGTGTATAAACTTCAAAATAACTTACAAATTTGGATCACAACTGATTATGCGCATCTTTTGCTCAGGAATCGGAATTTCAATCAATTTCAATCGGAATGTATCGACAGACTGCTGAATATAGATTCGTCAACTTTCCCTTGAATTACCGAACAGGACATCGACCGTATGACACTGCACAGTAAACTAACCCTGCAGGCATGTCGTCCTCTTTCGCTCACTTATCATGCTTAATCACCGTTAAATAATTAATTTGCTGCCCTCTGGCTCTAAAGCGCTAACCCACTTGTTCAACAGTGAATTTCATGCGTAACATGAACTTAACAAAGAGATGAATCCAGATTCGGTAGTCTGCCAAACTCATAACAATATAGTTGATTCAGTAATCCCTAAGATAATCGGTCGGAACAAATACACACGAAGGGTGTAAACATTTTGCAACTTTCCGCAGTAGTGTCCTGTGATAATGTTTATTAATTCAAACAAAAGTCATAAAACGGAAATGGACGCTGCAAAGCTTGGAAGATTTGATACCGTTATTATGAGCTCAATGGTATCTGCCCCTCATTTCGCCTATGCTAACGAGTAACGAACCAGATCATATTAAATGTGATTATATGAGATCGTTATATTCAATCATGTTGTAAAAACTGCTTTTCATTCTGCTTCTTATGATGCAAAATCAAGTACGTTTTCTCCACCCGCCCACATTTTACGGGTCTTTTATTATCACAGACAGTTCGCAGTCAGTTCCATGAAATATGAGCATGTTTTGAGAAAAGCAATAAATTAGAAACTGCGTAATCATATACGGTTCATGTGGTTTTTTTGTCACTTTGTTGCCGGAAATGATAGTCTAGAAGGAAAAAAATTGTTCGGGCTAGTTGACTTCTCAATTTTCATTCTGAAATTTGATCATTTTATTTGCTTAAACCGTCTTTGGCATTGAACCTCTATAATACTCTATATTAAAGGATTCAGAATGGTTACTGTTCAGTAGAAGTTGACAATTAACCTCCGATGTGTTTTGTCTTTTGATACTCCTTGCCAGGGTGTTGTAACTGTTTATGTATAGAATAACAAAGCACTTTGGTTCCGTGTGATGAATATCTTATTAGCCATCTTGCAACAAAGCTCATAACTAAATGAACACAACACAGGACATGCTTAAAATCGCAACAACATATGAAGGAGGAAACTGTGACGTACGACTCACGATAAGTTTTTGTAAAAAAGGACATTTTTGTGAACGCCGTTGCACAAAAGACACATGTTATTCTGTATTTGATCGAAATTGTGGACGACAGCGCAATTATAACCTCGTGTTGAGGTGTCTATTTGACTACAGACTTGACATTTAATATGGAATACTTTTTCGCAAAATTCCAAGACTGGTCTGGTAGAGGTCTGCATAAACAGCACGGGCTAAATATTAACTGGGATGTGTCGGGAGATGGTGTAAAATAATTGTTTGGCAGAAAATGTGTTTCCATTAGTTTACATTATGGCGCTCATAATGTAGTAAATTAGCCTAAAATGGCGGATTTAAGGAGACCGAATTTAAATTTCATGGGGGTAAAATTTCTGAATTTGAGCAACATTATTCTGATATTATCAAATTTATTGAGGTTTGAGTCAATTTTATTGAACCAAAATACCAATAAGTGTTCGTCAGAACTGAAATGCACCTGTGATCTACCAGTTTTGAAAGTGGGAGGAGCTTTAAAAATATGGCTCTATAAAGATGCACTCAAATTTGAAACTGGGGCCAAATGTTATAAACTTACTGTAAACAAAGAAACAGTGTGAGTTCACTGGACAACCAGGAATCCGAACAGTTGTTTTTGTACTGTAAGTTTATAACATTTGATAAAATACCATTCAAACTTTCTATGTACGTACAGCTTTTAAGAGCCCTATTTTAAACTCCTCCCTCTTCTAAAAAACTTGGTACAATAAGTGTATTTCAGCTGTGATGAATGCCAGTTGCTGACGAAGTTTAAGAACTATCACCTCAAACCCCTATAAATTTGATAATAATAGAACACGTTGCATAAAGTCCGAAATTGTGTCCCCCACAAAGCTCAAATTTAGCCTCCCTAAATCCGTCATTTTAGGCAAATTCGCTACATTATGAATACCATAATGTAAACATATCGAAAGCACGTTTTCTATCAAACAATTATTTTACACCATCTCCCGACACACCCCAATTAATATTTAGCCCGTGCGGTCTTTGCAGACTCCGTCCAGACCAGTCTTGGAACTTTGCGAAAAATATTCCATATTAAATGTCAAGTCTGTACATTGATCTTTTCAAAGAAAAAAAAGGTACGAATTTTAAGCAGATAAATCACGGTTGTTGATCATGTGATTTCCAAGTGATATTTATTATTCATACATAGGCTATTTATTATATAACTTACATAATTCATACATAGGCGATTTATTATATAACTTACATAATTCATACATAGGCTATTTATTATATAACAATATCATTCAATATCTAGACCCCAAATACAAACTGATGTCAGATGGAAGATATAATACAAATATAATGACATTATTCATGTCACTAAAAACAATGAAATAATTATTCAACGTAAATGGCATAATGGTTAATACAATTATTTTCAAAACAAAAGAAAAATCAATAAACAGCTGCGATCGTACGTAGATTACATGCGTTAACTTTGAATGATTGATTTCATTCGTATTATCATTTGGTGTGAAATGTTTCGTAATATCTAGCCAAGGTACACGGTATACATGGTACAGAACGAGTTTCGCCCCTGTTTAAAAATGGAATGTGCACAAACATTTGGTGACAATTCAAATATATTCCATATTACAAAAAACGCCAACGTCGGCGCCATCATTGTCGTCTGTTCGTAAAGTTTGTGGAATAACGCAGATAATTATAATCGGAGCCAGATATAAAAGTACAAGTTTGCTGCTGAAGATACCAGCCCGCAATTGGTTAGTAGCTAGTGTCTTCTAGTGTCTTCATCGAAAAGGAATCGCATAAAATGGCGAAAAAATGACAGTACTTTTACAAGACAACAAACTTTCCTTGGCATTGTTGACATGTTGCCTGCAGGAAAGAATGTTTCTATTACTAAGACGCAACGTTTGAGACGGTTAGTATGATTGAAGATGCAAAATTAAAAATAGGGCATCCTGCTTTAACGCTGCGTTCAGAAATTTCAATCATGACTACAAATCGTAAAGAAATTGTTTTTGAGTTTGATTAACAGACGTAAACTAGTATTTTTATATCGGGCTCCGATTATATCTAGACAGGCGTAGTGTATTCTTAGTTGCGATGAATTATGGGAAATAGACAAGTAATAATCATTGTATGGCATAAAATGGCTAATTTACTCGTCTACGTTGTAAATTAATTGAATAATGGCGAAACGAAATAACAAATATCTGTGATACACCAATGTCACATTAATGAATAAAATGTCAAAAAGCATTTTTCAAGCTTGACCTTGAAAAATTATGCTGAAATTATCAAGGATAAAATGATTTTTATGATCATGATAAACATATGCACACATTTCCTGTGAACATAGATAATTTTATGTTTGAAATAACGCAAGTACGAGTTAGATGATCAATTCACTTTGAGCGGTGACAGATTAAGCATTATTATACAGTCTTGAAAAGTCCTGAAAAATATAGTAGGAACACAACCACCCCTCCCACCTTGGTAAGACGAGGGTTACATTTTGAAAACATGGATTAGATTTATTACGTATATTGTAATATGAGTTAATATTGGTAAGGCCAACAACGGACTATTATAGAAACACTGTTTTGTCCTTGTATCCAGAACTAGGAGCATTTAGAAAAAAATGAGAACATTGAGGACGCTATTTAATTCAAACCTTTAATCATAAAACAATTCAAATATTTTATTCACACTATTAGCGCACTCTATGTTTATAACATAAAATGTATAAATAAAAATAATGATAAGTAAATGAATAGATCTATAAATTTATTCAAAAAAGAAAAATATCAAAATATTATAGCTCAAAAATTATAGTGGTTTTAATAGCTGTTATTATAACCCAAGACAAACGTTGAAAATTAAATAGCATATTCTTAATAAATAAAACAATTTACCATCATCGCCTGTTCATTAACTGCTACGTCCTTTTTTCTCAGACACTCTATAACGTTTCATGAATATTGTTTGTCTCTGGACGTCATCACATTATATCCCTGATTTCTGGGCCCAAGTTAAAGATGTTTAAGGCCGTGATATCAAGTTTAGCTTTAATAAAGACCTGCTGAATAGAATGCTAGGTAAACTTACGGAATCCATCTATTTTAAGGGTTACTCCAGGTCTTATAGGATAACCTTCAGTGACGTTTTTTTGGCATCTAGTGCGATGATCCCTAAGATCCATTAAACTGTTGTTTGAGTACATGTATAGATTCGTAAGCTTCTGTAAGGACATACTTTGGAAGGTTAAAAAACAATACTAATCGCAGTTTATTCGATTTTGGAAATAAGCAATACCAATAGAAGAATATACGAAAATAATACAATTATTGTTATTCAATACGACTAGAATTGTAGCTAAAGAGGCTCAGGAAGACAAAACCCAGCAAACGCAAAAATGTTTTTAAAACGTTTTAAACAAGTTATATTTTGGGTTTTGGTTTAGGTAAAAAATGTTATTGTAAACTATTTTTGCAAACATTTTTTGCCAAATATTTTGTCAACAATAAAATAACATTATGTTAAAATATTTGCAGTACGTTTATCAAAAAATGTTTTTGAATGTTACGAAAACGTTTTATACCCTTTATATACCCCGACATTTAAACGTTTTCTGGCAACCTTTTATAACCTTTTACGAATGATGTCGAAAACGTTTTGTGTTTGCTGGGAAGAGAAAGAAGAAGAAAACTAGAACAAGAACAACAGCATGTTTCCTTAAATGGTAACAGAGAAACATCTCCGAGTTAACGACGTTGAACGTAATCTGTCGCAATTGTATTGTAGGATTATGTTGTCACAATTCCGACAAGAACGATGCAATTCTAAGCACTGTATTGACAAAGGATTTAACAAGACCTTTAGCATGTTCACTTCGACGGCGGGCGTCTATCTTGTATTAATTTCATGGCAAGTCTGACTTCTATATTCTCCTCTGGGTCTCAATGCTACGACCAATGGCATTAAGTATTAACTTTTCCATCAAGTTAATAATAAAACACTGTCTACCGCCGGTAATTTTCATTTTGATTGTTTTTAGTCTTGTATTGAATGGATGAAGCCTGTATCATAACGCACCTGCACCTTCAAATATTCATTACATATTGCGGATGAGAAACGACACAGTTTCAGTTTTAGATTTAGCGTGTAAAGATCAAGTCATCTCTTAACAATTGTGTCAAGGGATGTCAATTCTGTTTTACAATGTCAATTGATCTCTCCGCTATAAACCACTTTTTGTTTTTCAATTTAACCACGTTACAAAATGAACTAGTTCACGTTTAAGGAAGGCATTTTATTAAATGCAGATTGTAAAAAGTATTTGATTAATCGTAAGATTGTATGAAATAATGTTAACGATGTAGGGTGAAGTCGAAGAATATTTGATTTATGACGCAAAATGTTTGGGATGTTATATAATTTTTCCCTAAATAGATTTATATTGTGTCAAGCATTGGCTTCTGTAAAAGCCTGTAATGATTTACTTTCGTTCTTCCTTTGCGTTATTCAAATATGATTTCCAATAGCAGAACGCATCAATTGATTGCAATCCTAGAACCCCGTGGAATTTATTTTTGATGACAAGTCTTTGTTTGAAAACCCACTTCTCAACGCATGAGTGGCGGATGTGTTATTTTTTTCACCAAAACATGACAGTCTTGTTCAATAAACTGTATAGCTTATTTAAATGTCATATGGACAGCGAGATATTGCTCAGAATTACTATGATGTTCTGCAGACGAAAGGCGTGAAAAATTATTTGCTTTTGGTGTTTAATGAAACGGTGTTGTTTTTTAGCTTTGTTCTCGTAATGTCATATTAGTTTAGATGCACGCTTTGAACTTTACAAAATCCCTCATTCTATGTTTTGATAACTCCGTGACCAACTCGTCTAGTATTGTGTAATAACACGCACTATGACGGTACTATAAACTAAACAAACTGGCATAAGAAAGGAGCACTTACGCGAAGCCTTGTGATTCCGGATTAATCAGGATTCGGAGAACTGCAAAGCATTCTTTATTGGTATGCCATATCCTAAATCATGTGCACTATAATGTTCAAACCAAATGTGTTTGATTAATTTGTAAACATATGTGTTGCAATAACACAACGTTTGCTGTCATCGTGACAATTTGAATAGCACAAATAATGTTCCACTGTCCAATATCATTTACGCAAAATTTTATGGAGTAAAACTTTTGAATCTGGAACTTTTTTGTTATTCAAAGGGTCACCATGGCAACATTATCGGGTCTATTGAAATGTACAGTAAACGCGGCTACTGTTAATGGTACCTTGACAATTCAAACACAAGTTTTGAATCGTGAGCTTGCTAGCATTTACCAAAGTACTCGTTCTGTTTTAGAATGTGATATAAAAGTATTGTGTGCCAG
This sequence comes from Amphiura filiformis, assembly GCF_039555335.1. Classification (NCBI taxonomy): domain Eukaryota; kingdom Metazoa; phylum Echinodermata; class Ophiuroidea; order Amphilepidida; family Amphiuridae; genus Amphiura; species Amphiura filiformis. The sequence continues at coordinate 46,001,036 of NC_092644.1, read as the reverse complement.
GCCCAAGTAAAGACAAGGTAAATAAGGCTTTAAAATGAAATTCGTACAATTTTGTGGAAATCTTCAAATTAATTAATATTGTTGATTGCCTGAAGAACGAGTTCCCATATACTGTTTGGAATAAAATTGATACGAGCTGTGCCATCTGGACGTAACAATTGTTTATTACGTGATATTCATGTCTCTAAAGCACATTATCGATTCTATGCAGTAACTATATTGAATTGATGTTACAGATATTGAATGATCTGTTAATTTAGAGTACCATGATCAATAAAATATAATCAATGAGTAGCTGTCGCAGTCTGCTCTAGACTATTATTAATACACAAACAACCTTGGGGAAGTCCTACATGAGACAAAAGAAAACAATTCTACTGATGTATCTAATTTGATTCCAATGAGAAAGCTACAGAAGTCATAACCTTGGTTCAATGCATCAGGCCTTTTTTCTCTCTCACTCTCTACTCAAATATTTAGTTCCACCATGGCCTATACAAGGCTCCAATACTAATATTGTTTTAGCTTAAAACCATGTAAACCCGTTTCATTTCATTCAAATTCGTGCCGTTGAGGGCGTCGGTGAGTCTTGAGTGTACCCCCTGTTTCTCACATTGACCATAATTAATCTACCGTATTTAAACACAATATATTTGTTGAGGGCAAAAGGAAGACTACATGCCCTTTTACCTAACATGAAAAACAACTGTCTTGTATTTTAAACCTTGTCCTGAGAATGTTCAAGTATCGTCTGCGTTTTTAGTATTCAATTACGCGGGAAAAACGCGTTAGCTCCCATTTAGCTCATTACGCCTCTCAAAAACATGTCGGTATAGAGTCCGTATCTAATTATCTTGCCAATAACATGATAAGATAAGTATGTGACGTTAAGTCTTCCCCGAGAGGTATCAGATTACATACAGATATCTACTGCCGGGATCCTCTTACATGGAAAACTACGGATGGGATTAAATGTGTGTAAATCTTACATGTTATACAAAGTAATCATGTATGGTTACTTATTGTACAGTTGTTGGCTTTTGACGACAACGGCAACGAGAGAACATTTAGTATTACACCCAAAATAATTCTTTTTCAAATTTATTTTACACCTTCCGCTGACCAATAAGGGACATGACTCGTTCGCTAAAGAACATAAAAATACTATACAACAAAAACCGGTAGATCGTAAGTTATGACACTTTCTATAAAATCAAAATTTCAATGACGCTAAAAATCCCCAAATTTGGATCTACATGTAATATTACAAGTTATTTTTGGAGTGTGGAATCTCTACGCTACCCCACATTAGGCCAAAAAAACCCACCCAACATGTTTGTTTCCTGTAGCAGGTCTAAAAAGTCAAATGCAAAATGCGGTTTTTATTTCATTTTTAAATCCGTTTTTATACTGGGCATGCCTTGAAATGATCCAAAAAACAACCCTTTTTAATACGAATTTGAACGGGAATTTACAGTGGCTTTCTCCGACACCCACAAAAAAAATCACATTTCTTCATATTCAAGAATAATTTGATGATCCCCTTTCAACCTACAAATGTGATGCGATCAAGCAAAATCAGTCGGAACTCGGAAATATTGATTTTGAGATTTGTAAATGCTTTTTACTATCCTATAAGAAATGGAAAATTTAATATTTCCGAGTTCCGACTTATTGAGCTTGATCGCATCACAAATTAAAACAGGTATTAAGAAAAATGTGTGATGTTTTCTCCGGTAGTTTTTCACTACACGCGTTTGTGTAATGTGTAAATGTTTTCTCCAGTAGTGTTTTATATTATTTCTTTGTGATTTTCTGGGTTTTGTTTGTTTGTTTTTCTCCTTTTTAAGCAAAAAAAAATCAAATGCGCAAAATAAGCCGTCAAAAACGAAATGCGCGCGCTACTAACAGGAAACAAACTTTTTTTTTTGCCTTACATTGTGTACTCGTGTAGACATTCGTTTTTGATATTTTATTGTTTTCATGCCCTCAGGTCTGAATTCATCATTCCGTGTTAAAGTGGACATGTTATTGAACATTTATTGATTATTATTTATATAGGCTACGTACTCATTTAATAGTCAATTTGGTGTATGAGCTTATTCCGTTATGTAGGCTTTTGACGACAACTAGAGCCCAAATTTAGTATTACATCCAAAAACAGATCTTTTTATCCTTCCGTTTACCAATATTAGAGCGTTGAGAAACAGACACAAGATGGCACTATTTATTTTATTTTAGGGATTTGCCGAAAATAAGGTGCTAGCTGACAAAATTAATAGTCAATCCTGTGATGAGATTATTCCGTATTAAATTATAATTAAATATCACAAACCAACGCCGTTCTTGCAAATCGCCTAATGTCAAGGTTTTAATACACCGCACTCTGGATCGCTATGTTGTTCTGGGTTCGAAACCCCAGTAGAGAGGTTGCTTTTCTGTTTGCTACACGGTGAAAAGGGGTATTATAGATGTGCAGATGCACAGTATATGACAACGCAACACAGCACGAGTAATAATAAACATTTTTTTCACCGGGATCGCCATCGCAAACAGAAAGAAACAGATTCGATTCAAAACCTTAAAGTTACTTGACGGGCTATATTGAAACATTAGAGAGGTAGCGATGTTCTCCCGGATGTTCCATACGTGTATCTAAACGCGTTCGTTCATTCGTGCGTTTAAACCGCACATCTCAGTTCAAGACATTGTACAGCATTATACTCACAGGAGGGCGACTTGTCATCTTTTAACGGTCAGCATGCATTTGAGTTGACTATGAACCAGGGTTAACATGTCATTTTAAAACAATTGCATTGAGTGCTTCCCGAATATTATGTTTGCAAAACAAAACAAAAAATAAAAAAAAACCAAAAAATACCATTCATAAAAGTACCATTCATTATGTTGCCATGGCTGAACTGTTAATTTAAATTTAAAGGAATCCAGATTCAAAAGTTTCACCCCATTATAAAAGAATCAAAGATAAAAAACAAAAACAAAAGAAAACAAAACGTTGCACAAAAAGATTAATGAGAAGCAGAATTTATATCCGTGACCTTCGGTTTTCACGTCAATGTCTACCATAATGAGTCGAACACCAGATGTTTAATGGAAGTGAAATCAACCATCTTATCATGTTCTTATGTTGTCGTCACGTTTGAGCTTTGGCTTGCGTTATTTCACACTCTAAGAATAAAATAGTTTACGTGACTGCACATATGCACCGGTTTAAACTACTTGACACCGCACTTAAATCTTGAAAGGAATATATTCAGAATTTCACTGATATATTAGAACATTGAAACTGTTTCATTCCAGGTGGAATCATTACAATGCATTAATTGGAATGTAACATGCTTAAAGAGGCGCGAAAATCCGCATGCCATGAACCTGGTAGAAGCTAACAGAACGTTAATAGCGAAATGTCATCAACATGTAACGGAAGCCTTTCTTTTTAATTCGGCCAGAAACACACACATATACATAATTACTGACACTGAGTTAGGTATTTGTTTCGTCGATTCTATGCCGCGGCTATACTGTCATCGTTTTTGACACGTTGCGGGGTGACATGTTAAAGGCACGTTGAGTTGGAAAAGAACGGAAATTGATTGAATATTTGAATTTTGTATTGCTTTATCATGGTAGCTTTTGTTTCTTTGTGAGGGATTCACAATGACTTTTCAGCGTATGCTGTCGCTATTATAAGAACATTACACAACTAATTGATTATTAAAATTTTGAAACTTTTAGAATATTTAATATAAGTCACACTTAGCATCATTGCATTAAGTAAAATCTGATACAGTTTGAGCTGATCCTTTGTATAAGCTCAATGTTTGTGCGTAAAATGGCGCTTTTTTAGGAGATAGTAAAAGTGTCAATGTTTTTTTGCTTTATAAGTAACTGGTTTATGACTGAAACAAATTATAAGTCACATAGGTATCATAATATAAACTCACACGTTGAAATACGCTTTTAAAACGGTTTTAAAAGTTAAATAGCTTTTGCTTCATTTATTTAAAAAATGATGTTGTTTAAAGGTCTGTAACCCGATCGACAGCATCATCCCCCGATTTTTCATTGTTGATGAGGTTTTGGTATCACATAATAGATACTATTTTTCTCATTACTATCCTGAAATTTGACGCTCCAAGTCGATGTATTTCCGGAGAAATCATGAAACACAGCGGTTTTTACAGGCTACCATTTTGTAAATAATAAAAATTACTTCGGATTTCTGGGCAGGGAATTAATTGCGAATCATCCGTCTCCTCAACAGCTACTTTGGTTTCGCGTCATACACATTCTGTGAAAAAAGCGAACCACACTAACAGCTGAGGAGACAAGTGCGCCGTATTTAGTTATAAAAATTCCACGATGGACGTAGTGGGCTGAATATCTCAATTGGTTAGCGCATTATGCGTTACCTGAGAGATACCCGGTTCAAACCCCGGTATCGGAAGGGGTTTTTTCCCTCTCCATTTTTAACCCAAACTTTTTTATATTCATTTGAAATGTACATATTGCCAGGGGAAATATATTTTGTTTCCTTTTGTTCTGAAACGGTACGAAAAAGAGTTAACAAATATTTTCCGTTCAATACGGGCCGGGCATTGTACAGCATGTCAGCATTCGTCATACGAACGGGAATTGTTGTTGTTGCTTGCCTGCCCAGAATGCAATTCACGTATACCAAGGTATTGGATTGCAAATTTGGCTATTTATTCACATTTACGCTGAAAATGCTCTCGTTTTTTCACAAAGCAGCATAAAGGGGGCGATATTTGATATTATTATGTAATTTTAAAGACAATCCATATCCAAAACCAATAGGGTTACCCCCCTTTAAACATGTATGCTATTTACATATGTGCTATTCGATGTTCACTGGTCATTCACATTGCAATAAATATAGTTAGATATCTAACTGGATACAATTGAAAACAAACAAACAATAGAATTGATATCGAATATATCATCACCCACGCAAAACGCAAATGGCCTTTTACGCTTCCACTACGTAGAAACCAGAACATTAAAATGAACATTTCTTTTGAAATCGTTTACTGGTATATTCATAAAGCACCAAACCAATACGTATAAATGAATAGATGATATATCGACACATCCCACGCAACGATATATGTATATAATAAGTGTTTATAGTCATAGCTTTATGTCATTATAAGGAAACTCCTTTCCATCCCACACGAATCTGTCTAGCCTTGTCATGAAACATTCACTACCCAACATAAGAGTATCATTTTCATCCTTTTCGTCTTAGTTCAGTAACCCCAATTGTTCCATCAAATCGTTGACATTGACGTCATCTCATGTGATACGAGTTTGTAGTACCCAGTTCACAGGGGGTCATTCAATAATTGTGCTTGTGTAACGGGGGTTAAAGAACCGCGTATTAAGCAAATGACATCTGTAAGATTCCTGTGGCTGTCATCAAATATATTTAATACCAATATAAAGGTCCGTTTTATGCCTGAGAGTAAATAGCATCGGTCATAGGAAATTTATATACACATGCACAGACCATTGTCGGCCTGTACTCAGATCGTTATTTTATTGATTAGAATAGTCTAATCTAGTCAATTTACCCAATTTGGTATTTAGCTTTCGTATAGTTCTCACAAATATCTGTTTTTTGCGGTCGCAGATGATAATTTCAGAAATTATTATTGTTACAGATTCGAATACAGATAGAAACGGCAATTTTCACAAGCAATAATATTCTTGTTTGTATTTCATAATAATTCTCAAATGGATAATGGAAGAATAAATAATAATTACTGCTGTTTTGGTAGAATTTCGTTGTCTAAATACATTTAGTGGACTAAAGCATGTTTTCCTTTTAATGTTTTGTGACAAACTCCTTGACCTTCTAACAGTGATTTTTTTGCTCAAGGTAGAACAAATAAATGTAATTACACAATATATTCTTGGCGTACATAATTTACATTTATTAAGGCTAAAAAGTAACGATCAAAATGACAGTTGTTTTGCTGTAGAACCTATAACGACACTCTTAATCTTCAATATTTTAGTTTAGTTAATTATGTCACTTTCTTGTAAATATATGATAATTTATCTGTGAGCAACGGGCAAATTTTGCAAGTAAACAACATTACATCACAACATTTACATATTCCTGTTCTTACAACATTACATCACAACATTTACATATTCCTGTTCTTAATTTTCAATACAGAACGTATAATCTGTCGAAAATATGATAAAGTGTGTTGAAATACGCATAGAAACCGACATAGGATTGGTGATTTTAAGACACCATATCTACTCATGGGATCCCGACTCACCTCCGCAACTATGTCAACTTGTCATAGTTTAATTAAGGATCCAAAGTATGTCTAAGTAACATCAAGTTTCTCTTCCGATAATCTCAGCAATACCGGTAAAACTCGCCAGCAGGAATCGATATTAAAAGTTTCATATGAAAGGATTACATTGCAAACACCAAAATGTTTTTTGGTGTAGAACGCATAAACGTTATAAACTTGTTCAAACGCGTTTTTGTTTTGGTCAAATCGTTTTTATAACATATAAAAAAAAATCGGGTTATATAAATGTAATGAAAATATTTTAAAACGTCTTATATGAAAAAAATACTGCAATAGCATTTTTAAAATCTTGCCAAAAGGTTATTGCACAATATATTTTGCCAAACATTTATGCCAAATATTTTGTCAACACTTATAACATATATTAAAATGATTTGAAGCAATGTTTCAAAAATAATTTTTGAATGTTTTTAAAACGTTTTTTACCCTTTAGATAACCCGAAATTTAAATGTCTTCTGTGAAACTTTTTTTTGTTTGCTGTTTACCGAAACTGAATCCTTTTAATTTCCAAAATTATGACTGTGACACCTCTGACGTGAGTACCAGTATTGTTTCAGTTTGGGGGTCTTCGAAAACACTTGCGATTAAACATCATTCATCTATGTTTCATTCATAACACCTTTGTTTTGAGTACAGTAGTAAAGGAAATATGCTGGGATAAATGATATGATTTAATTTCGTTTTTGTTTTTTTAAAAAAGCTTATGTAGTTGACTACATTTTTTTATAAAGTGGAAACATGTTATACCCGATGCAATTAAAATATTCTCAGAAACAAGGTCCTGAGCTAACACTTTTCCCAAACCAAGCACAAATAGTTACAAACCAATAAGTTTGATAATATCTGGCTTTATATTCCTTCGTTTTTAAGCTTAGTAAAGAAGAACTACAAAAATCTTCACTAAAAGTTATTTTAATATCTTAAATCTGTTTGTAGGGTAGTTAAATTGGATGTCATATATAGGCATGTTATAGGTGGTAATGATTTTGGCTTAGAGATCTATTGTACTCAAGACGTTCCAACAGTTGTGTCTCAAAATAAATTCACAGCGTAGGAGTCATGATTCCGGATATTATGGGGCACAAGGGCAGACCCCGGGGTAATGTCAGAACACGATGGTGACAAATTACTGTAGAGAGGAGGAATATCCCAATGTTGAAGGTAAACATTTTGGTACTGTTGACAAAGGTTGCACTTTTTGTCCAAATGACTCGATGTGATTAAACGATATGAACTACCAGGGGATTTATCTTCCACTATTTGACAGGTTAGGAATGGACAACATTTCGTGGCACTTATTTGTTAAACTATCTTGTCAAAACACTACATAAATGGTAAAATATTCGATCACGGCACCACTTAAATTTCTAAAATTAAGAGCTTGGTTAAATAAATTTGAAATTAATCAAGTATAATTATTCTTAACATGCGTGCTATTGCACTATTACATCTCCTCATAAAATGTGAGCCTAAATGCTCGCGAGATTTTTAAGCAAATAAAATCATAAGAGGCATAGTCTGATTTTCAGCCTGCAAACTCCTCGGTGCTTATCTTATATACAATGCTCATGAATAGCTCTAGGCGACGAAACAACTTGCGTAAGGTGTTAAATAGGACAAGTGCTGTCACAGGCAAACCTGAAATTTGTGTTCTTCTGTACGGCACGAATTGACAATCAAATGTACGAGTGGTGAATGCGCTTAAGTCTATGTATAGTTAGTTTTGCCTAGGTTCGGAAGACGATAGTTTTTTTTCAGTATGAAGCTGTTTGATATTAACTACAAAAAGTACGTTATAACTATACACTTTGTTTTAATATTAAAAACATGATCGTTTGAAATGAAAATGTTGATGTTTACACATTAGTCAGGTATATTTACTTCGTAGTTAATTACATCAACTGTTAGTAATGTAGTACAACGTTTGAGTACCTCATACTAATTTTACGCACTATTTGCTCTTTATGTATAGCAAAATAATAATTACATTTCTTGCACTTGAATACTTTAAAAAGATTGTGAATGCATTCCTTTACATTCACACATTTTAGTGGTGTCCCGATTCATTGACAAGTAACTAGTAGCAGTTACCTTCCGTTTATGTGTAATTTGTTCTATCACTTACACTGTATGCTAGTTGACATAAGTGACGCCAATTTGGACAATCTCAACTAACTTGGCCGTGGGCAATGTCAATCACACGACCACTGATAGGTGTAGCGATCGTTAACAACGTCTAATCAATAACTGGTTAGATGTGAAACAAATGTCAACAGTGCCTTTGACCATCGGCGATTCATTAATGGTGTGTGATTAATTAATGGTTTTTACATTCACATCTCTACGATCCCAAGTAACAATGCAATATCTGCTTTTAATAATTACATGCTGATACTGTAAGAGAGCTGCAAAAATAGAAATAGTAGTATCGGTGTTATATAGGTACTGCAGTTATACTTCCGAGGCAAAACAAACCCTTCACAAATCAGGATTGTTATATATGCACCTATTGCGTGTTGACTTATGGTGGCAGATCTTTTACACTAAAGCTATAAAACTAACATCGTTTTACCAGATGCTAGGTCTTTGTAAGGATCTCAAAAGGCATTTTCTATATAAAGTGACCATGTTATGAGTGAATCACACAATATGATAGCTAATTTAATATTAAAATCTTGAAAGGCGAAAGATGAAGTAATTCTATGGTGAAGTTAATGTTGAGATTGTCTAACTTAGTATAAGCCACACTTAGCATCAGTGCAATAGGTAACTTCCTATACAGGAATGTATATGTTTAAAATGCCGCTTTTTGACAGGACATTATAAAACATTAAGTTTGACAACTAATTAAATATTGCAATCTAGAAAATACGAAAAGATGACGTCAATGTTTCTATAAAGAGTAAAAGAGAAGAAGTGTCGATGGTTACTGACTTATAATTTATTAATTTTTGACTTAAATCAATTACAAGTGACACGTTACATCATGACAATGGTACAAACTCAAATATTAAAATGCTTTTTATGCAATAAATTTTTGTTTCATATGTAAAACCGGGTTTGCTTCATTTAATTTTTAATATGATGTTCAAATATGTATGTTATTTACGTATGTGCTGATCGATGTTCACTGGTCATTCAAATTACAATGCAGCTATATCTCTTCATTAATACTTGATACACTTGAGGAAAAAAATAAAGAATTGATATCTAATATCATCACCCCACGCAAAGCAAAGAATGGTCCTGTACGCTTCCACTACGTAGAAACCAGAATATTAAAATGAACATTTCTTTTGAAATCGTTTACTGGTATATTCATGAAGCACCAAACTACTACGTATAAATGAATAGATGATATATCGACACATCCCAACGATATAATAAGTGTTTTATCATCATAGCTTTATGATATTATCAGAGAACTCCTTTCCATCCCACACGAATCTGTCTAGCTTTGTCATGAAAAAGCAAAAGAGTATCATTTTCAGAGGCTTAGTTCAGTAACACCCATTGATCTATCAAATCGTTGCCATTGACGTCATCTTATGTGGTATGAGTTTGTAGTACCTAATACGCAAGAGGTCATTCCATGAATTTGTTTGTGTAACGCGGGTTAAAGAACAGCGTATTAAGCAAATGACATCTGTAAGATTCCTGTGGCTGTCATCAAATATTACCTGAGTCGAGGTCCATTTTATGCCTGAGAGTAAATAGCATCGGACTGAGGAGTTTTATATACACATGCACAGACCCTTGCCAGCCTGTACTCAGATCGTTATTTATTGATTAGAATAGTCAAATCTAGTCAGTATTTATCCAATTTGGTATCTAGCTCTTCGTAGTTCTTACAAATGTCTGGTTTTTTTTGTTCAGATGTTTTTGCACCCCCTTGCAGATTCCAAAAATTTTCACCATTATTTGCTCAGAAATTTCCAAAATTATTGTTACCCCGATTCAAGAAAAAAAACACCTTTTTATTTTACTTGGGAATTAATAAAACGGATATTTTCACAAAAGCAATAATCATTTTATTCATGTTTATATTTTATGTAAAAAGCAAAAATATTATGGTACAAACTACATGTCTTCTTTATGATGGGGGAGAATAAATAATAGCCACTATTGTTTTGCTTGAATTTCGTTGTCTAAATACCTTTAGTGGACTAACATATTTTCTTCTTTATTATGGCATTTTTTCGTTCGGTGAAAACACTACTTGACCTTCTAACAGGGCAATCAATTTTTGTTAAGGGTAGAACAAATAAATTATACAATGTTTTACCAGACAGTTCTTGCCGTATGTTTATCGGAATGTTTTTATCAAAGTTAGAGCTTTTTCCAATGGAAGAATGGTAATAAATTAAATAACGTTAATAGTAAAGATCAATTAAATTGAAGCAGTGCTTTTCTGTATAACTTAGAGCAATACACCCAATCTTCTACTGTTTAGTTTAGTTAATTATGCAATTGTCTTGTTAAAGGACAATATCATAATTGATAGGGTAACAGTAAGGACAAATTTTGCAAGTAAACAACTTTACATCACATTTTACACATTCCTGCTCTTAAGTTTCAATACAGAACGTAGAACTATGTTGAAAATACGATAAAGCTAAAGCGTGTTGAAATACGCAACACGGGATTAGTGATTATAAGATACTATGTCTACTCATGGGATTTCGACTCACCTCCGCAACTATGTCAACTTGTCATACTTTAAGGATTCAAAGTAAGTTTAAGTTACCCCAGGTTTCTCTTACGATAATCTCATCAATACCTCTAAGACTTTTATTACTTCAGCAGCAATCGATGCATAACAATGTGTTATATATCAAATGTTGACTTAGCAAAGATTTCATATTAAAGGATTACGGAGACTGGATTGTTTTAATTTCCCAACGTTACATGACTGTGACACCTCTGACGTGATTGAGAGTAGGAGAGTGATATTAAACCTGTTGTTAGTAGCAGTAGTGTTTCAGAGTTGTTTGGGTCTTAGAAACCACTTGCGATTAAATATACTTCATCTAGAGAAAATCCCATTAATTACCATTCTGCAAGTACTTATGACACCTTGGGTGGTTTGAGTGCAGTAGTAAAGGAAATATGCTCTGGTAATGGTGTCACTTTTGGTATGATTTAATTATTTTGTTGTTAAATAAAGAAGCTCCTGTAGGTGAATACATTTGTGTCTAAATTGTGCCTACAAGCTATACCCGGTGTACTTTTAAGTGTACATTATTCTCAGAAACAATATCTCAAAAGCATTGCATTCAGTTGACGCTTTTCCAAATACTTTGAAAACAGGCAACAATATGTTAGGCAATTTCCTGCTCTTTTACTAATGTGCTTCAGCAAATATCTTCACTAAAAGTTGCCAAGTTACTGTGACATCTTAAATCTGTTTGTAGGGTAGTTATATTGGATGTCATATATTATACCTGTTATAGGTGATAATGTTTTTGGCTTAGAGATCTATTGTACTCAACACGTTCCAACAGTTGTGTCTCAAAACAAATTCACAGCGTAGGAGTCATGATTCCGGATATTATGGGGCACAAGGGCAGACCCCGGGGTAATGTCAGAACACGATGGTGACAAATTATTGTAGAGAGGAGGAATGTCCCAATTGATGTTGAAGGTAAACATTTTGGTACTGTTGACAAAGGTTGCACTTTTTGTCCAAATGACTCGAACTGATTGAACAATATGAACTACCAGGGGATTTATCTTCCACTATTTGACAGCTTAAAAAGGGATGGACAACATTTCGTAGCATTTATTTGTTAAACTATCTTGTCAAAACACTACATAAATGGTTAAATATTCGATCACGGCACCACTTAAATTTCTAAAATTAAGTACTTGGTTAAATGAGTTTGAAATTAATCAAGTATAATTATTCTCGCCATGCGTGCTATTGCACTATTACATCTCCTCATAAAATGTGAGCCTAAATGCTCGCGAGATTTTTAAGCAAATAAAAGCAGAAGAGGCATAGTCTGATTTTCAGCCTGCAAACTCCTCGGTGCTTATCTTTATATACAATGCTCATGAATACCTCTAGGCGACGAAACAACTTGCGTAAGGTGTTAAATAGGACAAGTGCTGTCACAGGCAAACCTGAAATTTGTGTTCTTCTGTACGACACGAATTGACAATCAAATGTACGAGTGGTGAATGAGGGCTTAAAGTCTATGTATATAGTTAGTTTTTGCCTAGGTTCGGAACACGATAACTATACACTTCAGACACTGTCTTTTTAATATTAAAACACGATCATTTCAAATCAAGATGTTGATGTTTACACATTAGTCAAGTAAATTACTTACATTAACTCGTAGTAATGTAGTACCCCTTACTAATTTTACGCACTATTTCCTCTTTATGTGTAGCAAAATAACAATTACATTTTTGCACTTTGAAAAATATTGCGAATGCATTACTTATTACTCTATGTTTTTGTTGTGTCCCGATTCATTGACAAGTAGCTGCAAGTAGGAACAGTTACCTTCAGTTTACGTGTAATCTGTTCTATGTATGTTATTTGGCATAAAGTGACTCCAATTTAGACAATCTCAACTAACTTGGCCGTGGGCAATGTCAATCACACGACAAGTGTAGCGATCGTTAACAACGTCTAGTCAATAACTGATTAGATGTGAAACAAATGTCGTCTTAACCAAGTAACGCATTAGTATGAACTGACAATCTTGCCCATGACCATTGGCGATGCATTAATGGTGTGTTATTAATTGATGGTTTTTACGTACCACATTTCCACGATCCTAAGTAACAATGCGATACCTGCTTTCTCAGTTACATGCTGATACTGTTAGAGAGCAGCAAAAATGGAAATGGCAGTATATGGTTATTTTCATGCAGTTACTGCATTTATATATTCCGAGATCAAACTGACCAAAACTTTCCAAGGCAATATCTAAACTGAGCTCAAAAAGAAACTTATAATTTTTCACAAGGTCATATCTTGAAATCCTGTCTATCAAATTCTACCAAAATTACACACAGGTTTACTTCAATACTCTACTCTTAACACATGTCAGTAACCACGCAGTTATCCAACTGACACAACAGCAAAATGTACTGACATGGAACAGCTTCCTGGAACACATTCACAGCCCAGCCCTGTTTCATGAAAAAAGTGTATGAAAAGCAGAAAGCAGCACCGTTTTATCATCTGTGCAGGGATCTTGTGTGCATTCTCACAGATTTTTTGTGCTGGGTGCCAAATGTTGGGCTGTGAAAGTGGAGGAAGTCCAGGAAGCTGTCACAGCATTTTGCTGTTGTGTCAGTTGGACAACTGCTTGGTTACTGACATGTGTTTTGAGTAGAGTATTAAAGTAATCCTGTGTGTAATTTTGGTTAATTTTGATTGACAGTATTTTAAGATATGACCTTGTGATTCACGCGTTGTAAAAAATTATAAGTTTCTTTTTGAGCTCAGTTTATATTGTTATATGTATACCTGTGTTGACCTGTGGTGTCAGATTTGAAGCCACCTGGTAACCAAGGGAGAACAGTGCCAGTGCATTGATTGGTCACCCCATGTTAAATAAGAATAAATAAATAAATAAATAAATAAATAAATAAATAAATAACACTAACATCGTCTTACCAGATGTCAAGTTGTCAGGGCAGCCACACTTGGTCACATTTCACTTGTAAATCGACAGACTGTTAAAAACTGAATACTTTTACTTATTCGATTTCAGATAACAATCTGTTGAAGAAAAACGGAAACGTAAAGGTCGTGATCACTGTCAATTTTGAAACTATTGTTATTTTATCTGCTCATACCAGTAATATCTGACCACGTATTAGACATACTTTGCATTTAATTTTGTTCACTACATCACAGTACCTCTTTTTTGTTATCACAAGGCGTTAATATACTCTTGACTGGTAAACAGGTAATATTTTATATCAGTGAAACCACATAACTTAAGCGATGACGGGATATGTGAAGCTTTTCAAATCGTCAAATAAGAATAATTTATTCGTACTGTGAATTTTAATTCGGTTTTACATTCACCGAATTTAATATACATATTGTTAACTTTACACCTGGAACCCAAGACCGATTATTTGATTAAACAAGTAAGCATTCTTTACATGAAACAAATACTAATTTAGTATTAATATAAGTATTCTATTTAAATTATATATTCATTATGAAAGCTGCCTTGAAAAGTTGGTCGATGTGAAATTAGGTAAATCTATTACCCGGAGGAATGTATCTGATACAACACATCACACAATGAAAGTGATAGCCAATGATACAGGTCAAAAGCTTTTGACGAGAAAGATGTCTTCCAACCCTCTTAAAAGGGGCCGACTGACTGAAGATATTCAGTCGCTAGTGCTTCGCTGAGCGTAGAAACAACCCTACTTGGTTAATATAAAATTTCTCAAGTATTCGGTTCCATTGAACGCGAGTTTAATTTAAAATATGTGCTTGGTTCAAAATTGTCTTATCCATGTTAACCATGAAATATTGCAGAATTACTTTTTTGGACAAAATGTTTGTAAACAAGACTCAAAATTAATAAAAAGATGAAAATTCAAAATAACATGTACCGGTAATTACTTTTGTATAGTCCTATTTATTATAAACCCAATTAATTCACATTTGCAACAATTAGCAAAATAACCTCTTTCAATTAATTATTACGAAATCTAGTCTAATTGTAGAAATCGTACCAACAACTCGATTTAACCGGAAAGCTAACTCACACAAATCGATGAACCGCGTTCAAATCAATACACATGAGAGGACATCGATAGCTCAACATATAAAAGAAGCACAGTGACGGCCACTTAAGATGATGACGTCTTGGGGTGATTATTGCCGAACTATCTAGGTGTATAAATGCAAACACTTTGAAAATATCTTAAGGGTGTTATTTATAAAGCTTAATATCATCAAGGAATCCTGGTTTTAACTTAGCCACATTCACCAACATTATCGACGAACCAATATGATGGTGGTACCCAGACAACCTAAAGGTTTAATTATAACTTGAGACAGTTTAATTTATCAAATAAAATAAGATCTACTAAAGATTTTCCAAGGCAAGGAAAGCTTCAGAGTGTAATAAATAGCTTATCTCAAGACAAATAATGATAAACCTCTGGGTTCTTTTTATTACTTTTGTGATGCAAGGTAATAAGAACTAACCGAAGCTTACCGTTTGCACTAATTTTACTACAGTATTTACTCGAATTCCGTGGTCTGCAAAACTATTAATAATATTTGTACTTGTCGAGCCAACTGAGCGATCAGACAAGCGGCATGTTTAATACACGCTACTAAAGAAATCATGCTTCTTTTGTCCACTCCTGCTGCTCTGTATTACAAAAGGGAAATTGGAAATCCAATCCCTAAATCAACAGAGGTGTTCCTTTGCAAGCCGTTTATTCGTTCCTGCCTAGTGATTTCCTGTTGAGACGATAGGGATACTTCCTTTTGTACTTAAAACATTGATGTCTGTCCATGGCTGGACAGTTTATTTCATATCGCAGACAAACATACAATAGATGCTAGACAAATATGGATACAGTATGAGATGAAATACATTTATTAATAACAGTTGAGCCGCATCAATTCAAAGTGTAAACTGATCATTTAACCCGTATATACAGCCAAAACTTGAAAATAACCGTTGAATATTTGCTTAAGAGAATCCATATTGGCTGATGACCTGTATTTAAATTATTAAACATGACATAGAGTGACAATCATTAAAGTATACATTTGGAAAAATAATGATTATGTAAAGTATTCAAAAACACGTAAAATATTCAAACATATTTCACTTTCAAATGTGAATTCCAGAAGGTACATAGATTTGAGCAATTTATACACACACCATAAAATACCGATAGACGGAATGTCTTTTATTTCCACAAGAATTATTTCCATAATATATTACAACGAGTGCCGCGCAAAAACAGTAAAGACATTCAAAACATCCGTCGTTCCTTAACTTTAAAATTACCCGTCCAAAATTAAATTGTCGAGCTTGAGAATATTCCCGCGCGGTGAATCCAACGGGGGCTCCTCCTACTATAAACCCCAACATCTGACAGATATGTAATCATCGATTTTTCTTGCTTCATTGAATTTATATCATCCGCCAGGATAGCTACTAGATAAAAGAGTCGTGCGATTCGCGTTAGAATTGGCACCTATTAAATCATTCTTAGCTTTGCACTGCTTTGAATAGTCTTCTGTCGTCTGCTCAGTGCTGTCCGTTGTCCAGCCAAAAGAACGCACACCCCCGGAAACAAGCATATGTCACGTGACATCTCTACGTACGCTCGGCCTCGTTCTCCTAAAGCATAATTCGTTTTTTACCAAAGAACAGGATTACGAGAAGTTGCAAGTCGATGTGTGTGTCTTGTGTACTGTGTTTATGTGTTTTCGTGAATATTGCATGGATTTGGAATTTTTATACCGGATAACAAGATGCCGCAACGTCAATTGCGTTTTATGTTTGAAGATGCGGCGGGTCCGGCTGCAAGGAAACGGAGAGAGGAAAAAGAAGCAAAAGCAAAAGCGAAGAAATTTCAACCTAGTGCTGATGCATTATTTCCAACGACTGATCCTTTACAGGTATTTATAATTCATAACTTTAAAAGAAAACAATCACGGCTGTTGACGCGTCTGTAGAAAGCATTTTGTCACTCACGCGTGATGCGCGGCCATTTTAGATAAGTTAAGAATGTTAGCTAACTTTATCCGATGTCGTAATGAGCCTTACGGCAATCAATGTACGCGCTAGCCGAGAGCATTTACTATTACATTTGTGAAACTTGATTTCCAACTGTAGGTGTAAATTAACAAGTGTGAAGAAAAGGTAGGTACGTCATCAAGTGCCAAGAAAATGATAAATTTGATTTTTATAATAAAAGATGGTGCAATAAAGACGACACATGTGGAAAAATACACAAACATGTTTTACAAAAAGAGGTTATTAATAATAATTATTCTAAAGAAAAAACAGCTTCTTCAATGAAGAAGTTATTATTCAACATTTAAGTGAAGAAATTTCTGAAAGTACTCTTCAACTGTCTTTAAAATTACATGCATAGAAAATAAGTAAACAATGAAATAATTTAACTAGTGCATGTCATTTCCTAATTCTAATACGAAAATTCGTATAAATTGTTTTAGGTGGAGGGAATGGACTTTGGTGGTTATACGCCAATCGCCAAGCAAAGTCCGGTAAGTACAGAATCTTTAATTAGATTCCCCTTCTTTAGTAAATTGCATGCAGAGTGCCGGCCAAAGCTTTCCGTTAAAAATATATTTATCGTTAATATGAAACCATAACAAAGTGAAAAATGATTTTTTTCCACAAAATTAATATAAGCATGCTTAACTAATCAACTTGACATTAATACCCATAGTGTAGCTATTAAATCGTTTGATAATTAATTTTGAAAGCTGTATCATGATTATTTAAGGGGAAAGAAAAAGGAAAAATGTCGTTCAGTACAGCAATATGTAATTCAATTCGCTCTACTTTGAACAATTATTGATTTATCAGGGACAGATTCCTAATAGTTGTGCGATTACACTTGTCTTACATTTGACAAGGCCACACAGATGCTGTCGTGTATCGAATATGAATAAGTGTAATTGTGTCTTTAAGGCACTTGTTCTCTAATAACATGTTCTTGTACAGATGATTACAAGAATGACCTTGAAATCTCAATAGACATGATAGGTTTTGATATAGAATAAGAACTACATATCGACATATGATATCTAAATAGTTTATCAGTTTAATGTGCGCTTTAACGGTATAGTAACGTAACTATGAAAGTAATTTATATAATTCCATAGAACAGAAGGGAAGAAGCCTTCAGAAAACTTGAAATAAACCAAAACAAAAGGTAGATAAAAGATTTAGTCAATCTAAGTCAGAACCCACTAGATTGAATGCTAGCATATATAAAAAATTAAATAGCAAACTATTCTTACTTCTAAGTGACTTATCAGACTACATATATTCATAATTTGTAAAAATGAACAATGCCTATGCTATGAACAATCGTCAATTGTATTCCTGTTCCGATGCATCCTCCCTGTCCCAATTTCTGAATATCTTTTAAATCCCAAATATAATAAAACCTATATGCATGTTTGATTACATTTTCCTGAAATAGAATTCATTAACCTTGCATGTGATATGATCATAAACTCCTGTGCTTTATAAACTTTTTTTGTTGAAAAAGTACTAGTAATGTTTAAACATAAATCCGTTTATAGATTTAGTTGAATGAAGCCTCAGTAATAAATATGGTACTTCTGAGAATACCAAATATTACATGTTTGACTACATCAAATATCAAATAAATGCTAACTAAACAAGATGCCAAGGTTTTCCCTAGTTTGGGAATTTGAGCAGTCAATACTTAACCTCGTGGAAAGTATATTCATGGAGCTACATTGCTAAAACTTCAAGTACACGTGAATGGATTTGAATCATCCACAGGAATGTCAAAAGGTTGAATCGTTTCCTTTTCTACTATGATTTCTGTTTACCATCTCTTCGCCAAGGTGGATTGCAATATTGACTCCTGGAGAGTATATTTGGATTATTAACTTTCCACCCCTTGTTGTGGTCATCGCATCATCCATATTGGATAATTACAGGATAATTGTACCGGCTCTAGCTTCCTGTCATCCTCTTGGGAGACATATCTTAAAATAATTAATGAGTTAATGCAACCCAACATTGGAGTATACGGATTCACCTTTAAGTGCAGTGTACTTAGCTTGGATATACATCATTGGCTTACTACGCAAATAGTGATATACTACATGTGACAATCACTGATTTTGTCAAATAAGTGTTACATTGGTCTAAACAACACCCCAACCAGCGTCTATGGCCAAACATGTGCGACAGACACGATCTCTTAACTCAATAACTAGTATAAATTGCCTTAAGTGGCTGCTTATATTTTGGCTTCTGTATAGTACAATTATCTTGTAGTCTATTTGTTTTGAGTTCTTATGCGATCAATATTTATACAGGTTAGTTCCTCGCGGGTATTTGAGAAAAATCACATATTTCAGCATATAATGTAAACCTCGTTTTTTGTCCTTGTCAAACGATTGAGGTGGCGGCTAAGTTTACACAGACCCTCCAGATATAAGACAAACTCGTATTGTGCTGCATTACGGATTTATTACTTTTTTTTTCTCTCTGTGATAGCTGAGGCTTTGCGCGCGACAACATTGTATGCATTTTGATTTATATAACAATTCAAATTTACTCAAGTATGATCATATGGTTCAATTTAATATTAAATATTTTTCTATACAAGAAAGTCAGCTAGACAATTTCCTTTTACGATTTAAGTATAAAAACAAAATTAATTGACATACTTGCAACGATAATATTGTTAGTAAAGTAGGCA
Organism: Amphiura filiformis; assembly: GCF_039555335.1. Taxonomy (NCBI): domain Eukaryota; kingdom Metazoa; phylum Echinodermata; class Ophiuroidea; order Amphilepidida; family Amphiuridae; genus Amphiura; species Amphiura filiformis. The sequence goes on along the minus strand of NC_092644.1, from coordinate 45,981,200 downwards.
TTACAGTTAATTATCATAAGGTGTTTAGCGTCATTTCCGACATTTTTCACAATGTAATACCACCTGATATTTTAGTTTCAACTCAAGAAGATTAATTTCCATCAGCAGTGAACAAAAATGACAAATATCAAGATTTTCCTGACTTAAATTACAAAAGCTTTTTAACCCACACATTCAAAATCTTTTTTCAATGGTGTAACCTATTTTACTCGTATTCTCAGTTCTCAATTTGCATTCTTTGTATCTTGGGACATAACAACAATCAGGTTATTATTTAATTACGTTTAAATTTACCACATGACAGAGTTGCCTTCAGGTCCATCTAAAAACACCAGCTGAGTTCCTTTAAAAATGAATCTAACGTAAAAAAACGCTGGGATAATTTTCACAAGTATTTAACGAATGCATGTCCATTTGTTTAATTCTGATTCGTATGAGACACTTGACTTAAACAAATTTATTTAAAAGGTCTCTTCATTACCTTAGGCATGTTTATTTATTTCTAGTAAGCTAGGTAAAATATTTCATATATAACATACGTATATTAACCAGTGGTATTTACAATTAGATGTATCTTGCTATTGAAATCATTACGCATTGGAAAGGACCTGCCTCAGTGCAGGTTCAATACGAATGTTTTAGAGTAATGTGGTGTAAAGATATAGGAGTAAACCTTATGGGACCGTCTTCTGAAGTAATAGTATGTCTGCGGTAATTGAGAAGGGGAATAGGCTATTGATGTGTAAGGGGATTCGAGTAATATTACTGGTGTGGAATTTTAAATTACACAATGTCAGAAGTAAAATTAAAATACTACTTTCACGTAGGGATCTTACGTGCCTGAGCATTGTGTTCCCAAACGTAACTCTTTGAAGTGGAAATACCCGTGTTGGTTTTGTTTAAAGAAAAACATGGACATACTTTATGTGACCTATCTGCTCCTGCCATATCCCCAGGTTACTGACTTAATAAGCCAATTGCAGTTTTGGCATTAACGAAAAAGGGGCGAGGACCCTGATAGAGAGGTTGGAGTAAAGTGTACATAAGATCAGGTTATACATTAATGCAATAAAGTAGCCTGTTTTTATTTGAAGTTAGCCTCCTTTTATTTCCTTGTTGCTAATATGGGGAAATTGTCACATTGAGTTACTTCAAGTCAAGACATGTGTTATGTTGTATTAAAAATTCAACTCTTAGCCAGCGTCTTAGCAAGTGACTGGTGTTTTCTACTTGTGATGGTTGCCTCTGGCGTAATTTGATAAAATATTACTGTGTGAGGTGACTGTTAAAATTGATGTCTGTTAAAAAACGGATTTATATGTGGTATAATGCTTCAATAAGGTTCTGTGTAAGCCGGCCCCAATTTTGAGCCAAAGAATGATCAGCGATAGCCCCCTCCCTAAAGGCAGATGATAGGATTAGATGTGGTAGGAAGTTGGGAATCGCCACTGCTCCTAGGAATATGTCAAATAACTTGGATTACCCGCCAAGTGAATTGAATACCTAGCGGCCTATCACTCGTCTTGCTCTCTCTTTCTCTCAAATACAACGTGTTCACACAATTGATAAAGGCGTTACTTTTTGCACGGATATTAAAATTGTTGGTGACGGAGATATTTGGATTAGCATTGTGCTTTCAATCAAGTTTGTCGCATTTTGGAAATCGTTTGCAAATGATCCATGTAACATTAAAATTCAATCAAGGCACATGGAACACGTATTTAGAGCTAGGAGCCTTGAGAATACCAAACTCATTTTAAAGCGGTGAATAGATGAGCAAATGGATTTGGCCGTTAGTCATTACAAATGATTTTTTTGAAATAAAAATGGATGTTCCGTGTATTATGTTTGTTTGAAAGGCAGAGATTGTACTACATGTAGTTATTCTTACTTGAATACTGGTTGAAAAGAAGGCGGGAAAAGAAATGAAAACCGTCTGCGACTTATGATTGTATTGAGTTGTGTTCCATATAGGAAGTCATGGTAACGATTTGATGATTGAAATGTAGTCATCGGATGTTATGAAAAATGTCAGGAAACAAGATGAAATTGGATAAGCTAATATGTTGGTTGGGCATAACATGCCAGTGATTTAATCAAACTTATAAACTAATAGAAAAACTGCTTGATTTATTAAACTACAGAAAAGTAAAATGTCAAAGGATGATATTGATTTGAGGAAGTAGCCGCGAAAGTATAGTCGTAACCTTTTTTGCCGTAAAGCATTTTCAAAATGTTGTCTTTCTGGATCATCTTATTTCATTTCTCGTTACAGTTTTATTTCTCCTGCGGTAATCGAAAACTTTGTACTTGATTGAAACAATAAATTCTCAGACGACTCTATATTGGAAAATTCAAATTTCTTTTAAATGTGTCTATAAAAAAATAACTTGTCATGGCTAATATAAACGTAAAATGTAATTCGCCTTTGGCTCGCAATCGACCATATCACGCAGTCGAGTAGTGTACTTAATTCGAACCTCTTCAACAGATTTTGGCCACCGCTGGCAATTCGCCTGTGATGCAAAACAGAATATTGTTGAAAGACAATTGGCACAAATGTATTCATCTATTAGCGCAAAATATTAGCAAACCTTATGGACATAATTATATTAATTTTTACGACTATTTTATGTGCCTGTATAAATGTATTTCATAATCCGATACAAACCTTGAATCAAAGAAACAAACAAGCAAAATAAAACATACAAACGATATAATAAACAAACTTAATTCAAACAGAATTATATTTAAAAAGTCACACACAGTTTCCAAGTGACCAATATTGGAATGTCAAGTGCTGAATATCTTATGCTTTTAGCATTTGGCAGGCAAGTCAATAATTTATGGAAACGCTAACCATTTAAAACTTCACATTTACATCGACGTTGCCACGATTGGCCCAGATTCAGAGCCCAGATTAAGTCATATTAACTGCAACAGTAGACTTAAAAACACTTTTCATGTATAATCATGTTCACCTTTTGAGTATCCAATTTCATTAGAAACTTTATCACACTCCCCGTCTGTTAGGAACGACTCCTACTAATCAAGTTACTTCACCAATCCAGAGCGATAGGTCACACTTGCAAGTATCCGACCCAATCATTAACAGAATATGTTATTATCTTTATCTACTTTTTCTGATCTTGCCAATTTAATTTACACGAAGCCTTATATGTGCGAACACTCTGCAATCATTCGAGACCTTTTGGAGAGTTAATCCTGTACAGTAATTTGATGGAATAGAGAAAAAGGAACAAAAAAGTAATCAAAATCGAAATTATACTATTAGAAATGAAACAATAATCACGAAGTTTAGTATTTAAAAGATGTTCAGATAATTTTCTGTGAAATCTTTGTAATTATGCTCTACATAGGTGAACTTACAGAGCTCTGCATCGATCGATTCCTGTGTTCTAGCTATACATAATTCTGTATGTAAATTTTGTACGAAATTTTGATACAATACAGATTCGTTAACCTAGATCTAAAGTAACAAAAACATAAAACACACCCTGTTATCATCATTATGAAATACACCTTCAACCATGCCTGTAAAATGTCTTCCATGGCATACATGTTTTTGTCTTTTTCATGGTATAATATTGTACAGGCAGAGTAGTGGTAAATTGAATTTTATGCATTGCCACATAAATCAATTGGAATTGGGAGTGTTGCATTGGGCATAATTCGGATCTAATAGCATCCCTACGTGATCACAAAATAATATCATTATCTATGGTAACAGGTGGGATCCTTTGGGTGATTTTGTGGCAGAACTCCCCAAAACGGTATTACATTTAAATGCTATGTCAGTTGTTCCCTCCCTTCTTGTAAACTTACATAACAGCGAGCTTGAATGTCTTACCAACTGTTTAGACTATATGTTTAAAGTGTTATCAAATCAACTAAAAGCATATTTTGCATGAAATCGTTAGTCATACTTTGATTGTTAAAACTTTGGAGCACACTGTTTACAGCATTACAATACGTTATTAATTGAGTTATAGTACGAACGTCATCGATCACACAAAGGTGGCCTGTATTCGTGACATAATAGGAATATATTGTGTACAACGACATCATCAATTTGAAGTTACCAATTTGAATGTTGTTTAGTTTTATAGGTCATACTAATCATATTATTGATTGTCTACATGATACGTGATGCAAATATTGTAGACAATTTAGGGAAGTGTTTGCTTGTAGCTGTGTGTTTAATTTAAATATGTGTTAGGACTATCATCTGTTTTTTACATATGTCAGTGCACTTCTGTCATTAGTATTGATACACGAACACCTTTTGTTCCCTGATGTTTTCTCGATATGAACATCATCTCTCTTACTGTGTTTATCAGCAGCCAGTATGAGTATTACCGTATTCGGGAAAATATAACGAAATCTTATTTCTGCTTCAAATAATTTATAATAACTACATGTAGAGAGCAGCAAAAATAAAATACACACGCTCACACCATGAATCTACCAATCATACCCATCTATCAACCCACACCCCTACATTGACATATAAATGTATAGATACTAATGCGCACCTTACCCACACCCACCTTACAGACCCAAAAAGCATTGCAACATTAATTGCCAAATCTCATCTTCAAGAAATTGTCAATTACAATCACTCTTGAAATGAAACAATTTACCCTGTTTTACACACCAATAAGTTTTGCATTCATTTCATAGGTAGCAAATGTATCATTCTCAAGGATTTTTCAAAGCGGATGTTCTTGATGAATGATAATTTAAATTGCGCCTGTTGAGACACCACAAGGTAAAAAAAATGTGAAAATGAAATGCTCTAAAAGAAAATGCTATATATCGCAATTTGCTTCGTTTGAAACACGAAATCAATCATCAGACTTCGGAATCAGCTGCTCGAGGAGCATTTTTTAAGGTGTCAAGCGGAATACAATTTTAAAGTGGCACTACAACCAAATCGTAACCACTTAAATACTTGGAATGTAGTGCATTCAATTTAAAACAAGATTTACATTTCTATTTTTAATTGCACATTTTATACGTCATATCAATCTAGAATCAATTATGTCAGAAATGTTAATATTTGAAAATATTCTGCTGATTTAACAATTTGTGAAGCTCCTTCAAAATGCTTGAAGATGAAAAAATGCACCATTATTAATGGCATTGCTAATTTTGCTAACTCTTTATTCAAAATGTATTTTGAAAGAAGAAAATGTACTCTAGATATGTCGGGAAACGCTTTAGATACAGTAATTTGACAAACTGGTTGAGAACTATACATCTTCTATTGTTGTTAATGTCAAGGGCTTTTCGGAAAGAGGATGAGTGCCGATGCCGTAATTAGATCAGTACTACTTGAATAGCATTGTATTGAAGCTAATTACTGCTTTTCCTATGCCTTTACTAATGTTTACCACGACACCGTAGTGACAGCTTTGGTGAAAAAGATGTTTATTTGGCTTTCACATGCGTGAATAAATCTTGTCAAGGCTTTTTATCCGTTGGACAAATATTAAGGTTTGTGATTTTTTGATTGGCCAAAATATATAAAAAGTAACGAATTTATTTGGTACGATATTGACCACGCAGCCAAGATCAGTCAATTAGATTTAACAATTAATAATCGTTCACTTATCTACTCAAAACCTACAAGGTGGATTACTTTGGAAAACTAATAGCGGAAATATCTGATTTAATTACCGTAATTTATAATGCTGTAATCATTTTTAAATCAGTCTTGGGTTTATATGTGTCATCACGAGTGATTATTTATAAGGTTTGACAATGTTTGCTATGAAATTAACAAACTTTAAATAACACATGAAAACTAATACATTACTACAGAATAATAAAGCCCATCGTTAAAATATAGATAAAACATGTAAAATACCAAATCATATTTGAACTTAATGCCATATTATAACATTTGCTCAGGAGGACGGCCTCAATATTTTTCAAAATCCTTTTTACACGATTATATTGTACTTTATTAAAACAACATACCCTGCAAAAATGAAGACTCTAGGTATTGTAGATTTGTCAAAATCCGAGATTTTGAATAAAACGCAAGAACCGATGGAATTATTAATTATACACGATGTTCATAGCACAGTACGTACATGGCGTGCGGGACGGTGATCTACACAACAAAGGATCGTACCATAACACGACCGAAGGAGTAATACGTATTGGTGACATCGGCGCTGGTAGTAAATTCCAATTTTCTTTGCTTTGCCTTAGTTGTTCGGCTCAAAAATAATAAAAGGGGATATATCTGATACAGTGATAGTAAAAGCTAACATTTTACAACAAAGAAATGCTAATCTATTTTGTATGAAAATGTTATATAATATGGCTTTAATAGTATAATTTTAACTAAAAGCGAATTCCACGAGTAAGATGAATTATGTGTTTATATCGGAGATGACAAGAAAGTACAACATCATCTGTTATTTAATAGAGAGTAGATTGATAACATCTATGAAAATAGAAAGAAATGGGCTATTCCAGATGAAATCCATACACCCTATGGAATTTGTGACCATAATCTCGCACACAGGTGGTGTAGACTTCAAATGGAGTCAACATTCAGGTAAACCCATTTAGAAGATTACACTCCCTGTGTGGGAGATTAAGGTCATATCTTCCATAGGGGTGTATGGATTTCAACAGGAGTAGCCCAATTCACGCTTGAGATGTGTGTCACATAATCATAATTGACTCTTATTTTCACGTAGTGCCAATCTATTTTCGATTCATCTATAATTAAATGTTTCAAACGTAAATATGAAAAAGCATACAATTGGTGCATGCTGATTTTACTCTGATTCGCACAGGATTTGTCTTTACCGCAATTTTTTATTAACAATCAAGATTACTGTCAGTTGTAATTTCTGTCGCAGTGGGATTTGGTTTGTGGAACTACAGTGTATCTCAAAGTAAATACATTACGTGAATTTTAATAATTTTCTTACTCTGTAGTCAATCAACATTAACCGTTAAATTATAATTATAACTGCATACTTGTCTTGATTCGTGGAGAAGATCTAATATTTTTCCTTGTAATTTTTAATCGATTAATTATACTCCTTTTAATTTGATAAATTGCAAATCTAAAAGTTTTTAATCGATTAATTAAGTATTCTCCAAGGAATTCCGCTATGCACAAACGAGAGTTCGGTTTGTTAATTGAAAAATATTTTGCTTGCACTATGAGTAATATAAAATACCGCTCTTTAATATGATAAAAAATAATGAATTCTTTTATTAACAACAAGATATCTACTTTAAAATCAAATTTTCCTGTGGTGTCTGGTTTGCCTTTTTGTTTTTATTTTGCCATTTTAAAATATTTTGAAAGCAATGTTAGTCCAAGAATATAGATAAATTGTTACAATAATTGTATGTTTTGGAATGTAAGCATGTGAAATAACATCGTTCATAAAAAGAGAATTTTCATTAACGTTAAGCATAATTAGTTAATTAGAATGGACCCATGGGTCCGTATGCACAAAAGAGTTAGACCGGGTCTAAAGTTAGACGTGGTCTAAGTGGAATTTTGTCCCAGGAGAAAGGACATTTTCCTTTACATTTGCTTAAGTTATTTTGTATTACTCTAGGAAAGAAATAAGAGTAAAGAACCATTCTTGATGGAACTAAATTCCACTTAGACCAGGTCTAACTTTAGACCCGGTCTAACTCTTTTGTGCATACGGACCCTAGGCTCCTAGTTCGAACATGGTTTTGCAGTGAGCATTTAAGGGGGTACTACATCCATTGCTTTTGTTTGCTTTTTTTTTTTTCATTTTGTGAAGAATGAGAAAAATGGACAAAGTGGTATGCAAAGTGAAGGGGAAATCTTCTCATTCTATTGGTGGCATCGGTATCGATGTAGTTAACCTAAAACCTATAGTTTTCTGGGTTTTTTCTGGAATACATTACAAATAAAAGCAAATATGCTTGTAATACAAAGATTTCAGCAGATACGTTAATAAAAGTATTAAGTAACTCTTAATCAACTTTCCAAAGTTAATCTATTCTGTGCTGATCAGATCGTTTTTTAAATATTTAACCTTAGGTAAACCTTAGTTAATGATGCAATATAGCGACAGTAGTATGACCTATCAAATCAAATAAGTAATATCATATGAACTGTTGAAATACATTTTCTTTTACGTCAACCGCTTGAATCACCAGATTGCATGTTATCGATATCGATGTACATATCATAATTAACAGTATCCATATTTTGACCGATTTCTCTCTAAAGCAAATGTGATACATCAATTTTGATATCCTGTGGAATTTCTAGAAACTTAAAACTGTAACAATTTTGCAATTTTGTAATTGACACAAACAAACAAAATGAGTCATAAATCGGCTGAATCACATTTCAATAATAATGTACTTCTTTGTTTTCTACAATAAATGTTTATGTCGCCTATGAATATCAAATGAAGAAAATTAAGTTAACCAAGCCGCTTATTTTGTACAATCACATCACAAATATAAATTATAAATAAAGCAGTTTCAATGTTATGGTAACGTAACTGTTTATCAAAGATGGATATGAATGAAACGATATCATCTTCAAAATCTTCTATGAATCCAATATTGTTTGACACAGATTCTGAGGGTTCTTTACTCGGGGGCACAGTAGTGTTACTAGAGATATTGGAATATGGTGCTTGTCAGTCTGGTTCACCTGATATATACATGAAAACTAAAAGTTGATGAGAAATAGTACTCACATTATCAATACATAATAACAATAATTTTTCAATGCAAGCTTTGAATGTATAATTGAGATGTATCAATCTAAAGTTTGTTCGGCTTATACTAAGTGAAGAGTATTCGGTTTTTGTTACTGTACGCGTCAATAATTAGCGTGCATCAGTCACGCATTACGCAACGCACAATTAGCGGAAGTGATGCACCCAACTGCGTGCATGCCATTCTATATCAATACACGAGGCTATGAGTCTCGTGTTTTTTCCTAATATAAGCCAAACATACTTTTATACAACCACGTTGTAATTAAAATCTTTTGTAACATTGATCAAAGTTACCGTCTTCAAGCCTGGTTGAAAACAGCTTCTTGAATTATTCATGAACTTTAACATGCGTGGATGTGACTAATTCCTGCATATTTGAAAAGGTTTGGTTACAAAACAAGAAATCTGACTTGATTTTGAGATCATATTTATTCAGTTGAAAAAAGTTATTTTAACGTTCCTAACACGGCAATGACTGTTATCATTGTCAATTTCCATTTGGTAAGTAGCGTCATACAGGAACAAAATATGTATTTATGTATTTATGCAGAGAGAATCACCCATTCAGTTATATAGGGAGTACTTGTTCTGCTCCAATTAGTGCGGAACATATTAGTTCCACTTTCTTACGTTCGATTATTCAAATGTAAAATTTTAATCTAAAATTAAAAATTTAGAAAACTTAAACTACAATTGACTAAATTTATAGTGCCGTCGTTTTCCTTGGCATTTTCAACTTTGTGCACTAGAATTTTTTTTAGCATAACAGGATCGTAAGTAGCATAACCTTATTACCACGCGTGACTACTTTAGTGTATGTGTTAGCTAAAGTCACGATGTGAACGTTACTGTTTATGTGAATATATATTAATTGGGTTGCATGACCTTATATGTGGTTATTTACTTAGACATGGCTTATGTTCAAAGAGTTGGTTGTCCAAATCTATATTATGAATACAGAGAGCTTTGGAGCAATTATTCATCAGGATTTCGTGTTTCGCATTTACGTTTTCAATTGAACATCATTAACTTGGTGATTTTAGGGAACATCAGCTTTCAAAATTGTGTTCAGGTCGTTCAAACGTATTTAGCCTATTCTCTGGATTGGGTTAGGTTTAAGAGGTTCAGATATATTCATAGGCTCAATAATATAAGTAGCGAATACTAAACATATCGGTCAAGTTTTATAGCCATACAGGTTAAAATAAAAAATATTTATGAAAATACCGATATGCCTTATTTCATTGTTATTGTCTTCCTAGTGTTGTTTTTAAGTTTCTAGACCGATTCAGGACTACTTTAAACGGTAGTGGTAGTATCGTTGATTGACTAGAGCAACAGCAGTGCACACGTTCCTGTTGCAGGATACTCTTATAAAAAAATTTCCCCCGAAACATTGTGAGAGCGTCAGTAATGACAATCGCGACCAAGATACTATATTTATACACGTCATAACTAAGTGCATGTAATAAAATCGGACAGAATAGTAGGAGATTAAAGCGGCGCAGCTTTCATATGAGGTGCTCCTCTTTTTATAGAAAATTTGTAAGAATTGGTTCGGTTAGCGGACGTCTTGCATAGGACAATATTTGTCACTGACCTTGACCACTTGGATTAAATCAATGCACCAATGTTTGTGGTGCAAATTAAGGTTATTATTGAAGCATACATAGCATATTCACATGCCATCCCAATGTTGTTATTGCTCAATTGCAGTTTACACAATTTCAGTTTTACCGCATTCGTCCTTATACAATATGATGGTTTCTATATCTTCCCTTTATTAAAGGAACTAGTGTACCGGCATAGTGAATTAACAATAGAAAATACTGAAATGCATTATATGCCTGGCAAACGCTGCCAATGCAAACACTACTATTGAAGCAACCCGAGACCATATATATAATGCTGTATAGATGTCCATTTGTCAGAAGTAAACCTGTGCCTCATAGATCTAAAGTAATCCTGAAATTAATACCAAGCCCGATTCTTACCACAGACACCTCGAGGGGGCAGATTGGTTTCTTTTATATTGAGGATATTCTATATTTTACGTTTTCCACAATAAAGCAGGTTTTGCCTTTACCGCTAGTTGTACAGCAGGCGACTTTCATACCTTGAAGTACCAATTTTCCTTGAAATCTTAAATACGTTTAAGCGTTATTTTTAGGGCTGGCATTCAAAGTGTCAGTGCATGATTACATTTAAAAGCGTCAGAAGTTACAGGTGTCTTTCAATGGAGAATGTTTGTTTTCAGACTTATCTTTTACATTTACGTCGAAAGTATTTAAAAAGAATCTCAAACGTAGAAACATCTGGTTATTATATTTGAATGTGTATGATGTATCAGATTGTGACGTGTGAGAATGAAGGAAAGCTTGTTTTCATGTGTTTAGATGACGTTATAGGATGCTGGGTTCTATAAATGCTTTATCTGAGACTAATATTAACCAACATATTAAAGTACGCGTATTGAACGTATATATATAATTATATACCATGTATAAGCATTTGACAAGCTGCTAAGCAGAAATATGAAACAAGTAAAAAGTTTTTTTCTGAATATACGCTTGTTTGACCAATTATAGTAACACGCATTTAACCACATATTCACAAACACTCACCGCAGCCACCACATCTCCTACCCTGCAGATATGCACTAGAGTGTGGCGAAAAACACTTTTCACGGATCAACTTGAAACGCGCAAAGAAATTTATAAGGGTACACACTACTATTGTGATTAAATATCAGTAGAAATCAGTAGGAACAACCTGGGGAAAAAGGTATTTAGATGACATCATAGCCAATATTATTAAACTTTGGGTAGCTTGTTTGGACCCTCCAAAGCATCATCAGATAATAAAGAGAGGATAATAGCGTTATACAGTAAGAAATAGCAAATAAGTAGGGATAATGTGAGCATTTACTGCCTGGGTGAAGCATTTTCCGATATTACTGATATTTCACCACACTAGTAATATGTACCCTTAACCCTAGTAATATTTTCCGAGTTCCAAGTTGATCGGCGATAAAAAAAAAAGTGTTCTTCGCCACACCCTAATATGCACCCACCTCATGCATATCCCACATACCTCACAATCTATACAAACACCCCACCCTTACATACTCCCATTTCCCACACCCGCACCATGCATACACTTACACACCCCCCACCCATATACCTCAAAACACATCTTCACAGGAGAAGACATATTAAGCAACCCAGACCAACCTAATACAACCGTACCCCTTACAACCAACGCTCATCCTAGTTTCTTTGCGGTTTAACCTTTTGTACAACAGCAATTATATAATATAATATTCTCTTCTTAGTATGTTAAGCAATACACGTATTAGTGTCGATCAATTAAAATCTAATCAAAAAATAAACCCTTTAATTATAGTAAGTTATCATTATGGATTTCCCCTCCTGACGTTTTTCTTGGCATAAAACTGACAGCAGAATAGATTTTATTTTGCCCATACGTCCATAATATGAATCTTAGTCTGAGGTCAAGCCATCAAGGATGACCACCGGGCATTTCGTCTTCATCCAGCTGTGGTGGTACTTGATGATGAACTACCGACCATTTATTATAATGTTTATTGCGATGTTGGAATACCATTTTATGAAGCACAGTATGAGCAGAATATCCTTTGATATCTGAATGTTACGTCAATGCCTTACGATGTAGACGAACTTGTTTTCTTAATGTTAAATCAATTTACGGGTATGAAAGCATTCTTTATTCTGTTTAATTGTTAAACGAAAGAAAATGTAATAAATTATTTTACATAATGTAGTAGTAATGTTGCATCTATTCAATACATGACGAAGATACATTTTCATGGCATATGTATAATTGGTGTCTGCCATCGATTAGTTTCTGCTGCATGTTGTTAAGATTCTCACCAAGGTCTCTAACTGTTATCACAGGCTATTGATTCATATTGTAGTATAAGTATTCTGTATAATCAATAATTTGATGAAAGAGGCGACGAAATTCCCGTACACCATTTACGTATGGTTTATTTTCTCACCTATGTTCATTGATATTAAAGTTGTTTTACACAAACAATAATGACACCAAATTTAATTAATTAAGACCTAAGATATTTAAAAATGGGATCATTCAATCGCACTGCATATTTAAACATTGAATTCAAATTACTTCACCAAATGTTGTTTATTCTATTCTGTGCCAATACTTTTTTCGGCTTAGTGTCGAAAATTTATTTGTTACTTTATGAGTCAATTAGGTCCAAACTTTATGCTCGTAAATTCGTATTAGCGCGCACCACTCACCCATTACGTAACCTGTAACTATTATAAGTGTTCGCCCAACTACGTGTACTATGTGTCATTCTTTGTCAATACATAAGTTTTGAGTGTCATTGTTTTGTTTTTCGCCAAATATAAGCCGCTCAAAGTATAATTCGAGATATGGCTTACACATTTCTGAAACAGAACTCGTTTCTTTTATTGCCATTTCAATTTCTAGCCCTTCCAATCCATGAACAACTGGAGTACTATGTTAATGTCTATCCTTCATCATACTTTTAATATTATACATAGGAAATACTTCAATTTGTTGAGGGCAAAAGAAGAAGGGGTTATAAATCTAACGGAGCTCCTTTTCAGTTTCTGATTGTGGGGGCATGAACCTATATGAATGTCATCAGATATTTAAGAGTTCAAGGATAAGTAAAATTTTGTTGTAACATTTGTTTATAAATGTTGGTGCATTTAAGGCCAACTTAAAACCCATCTCGGTAGTACATGAACCCACGCGAGAGTGGAAAGTAGGAAAAAGGCAGGAACCCTTAGGTGCTTAAACGAAATATTAGATGGGAAGCTCATTAAATGTGACATGACGGAAACATGGCTTAAGAACAACATTGTATTTTAGTAATGATTTGAAGACGAAGTAACATGGATAAGATCATTGCATCCTCAATGCGGAAATGCGATCTTACATGAAGCGAAAGAAAAGAGAAAAAAAGCTTAAAGCTTGCGTTAACTCTATAGCAATGATGACTCTACAGCAATTGCTTAGTATAATAAACCTCATAGCTGGTTTAATTCTTTTCTTCCATATATCCTATGTATCAAGTTAGAAATATTATCATTTTGGAATGAACATTAATTGGTTGTTTCCAATATATTAAATAACCCATTTATTAGATCCATTTTTAATTTTGGGAATCAAGTATTAATATTAATGCAAAAGGAGTAGAATTAGGTTGATAGATTTATTTTATTTGATCTACATGTGTGCTTACCGACGCAGCCAAGTCTTATTTTAAATCTGATATATTCATATTGCAATATTTATAGAAATTTCTCAAGATGTGCTCCTTGTCAATTATAACTTAATGGAATAAGACATATTATTATGAAAGGTTAACATTGTTTACAAAATTTCACTGCAATGGCTTATTTTAGATGGGTTTTAGAGAGTCTTAAAAGTGGGTTGAATATAGCTTTAAGTTTATAAAGGATAATGGAACCTTAAGTTCCAAGTAATAAACAATGCGATAAATCAGGATAAGAAAATATTGTATTTAGATGAGAAAAGGGACCTTTAGGCGAGAATATTTCACCTCAGTTGCATGAATCAGCGTAATGCATGTTGTAGATTTTGATATCCCTGAAATTTATTTATGCTTGGCTCCTGATAACCAATATGACGCAAACAAACAAAATTAGTACCATGTCGCTTTAACTGTAATGTCTAGCTACGACCAACAAAAATAAAAGAGTTTCAATGTTAAGGAGCTTATTTTCTCAAAGATGGATAAACCATATCATCTTCAAATTTTCTATGAATCAATATTGTTTGACACAGATTCTGAGGGTTCTATTCTGGGGGCACAATAGTGTTACTAGTGATAATGGAATCTAATGCTTGCCAGTCTTGTTCACTGATATGGACCGTAGTACAACTACAACCTGTAAAAGTGTGCTGAGGCTTGTGGATCAACGTATAGGCGATGTGCCTGTGCGTAGCGCACTATAAATCAATGCGCTTTTTTTATAATGTTTAAATTGCGATGTTGGAATACCATTTTAATAAGGACAATCTGAGCAGAATATCCGTTGATATCTGAATGTTACGTCAATGCCTTACGATGTAGACGAACTTGTTTTCTTAATGTTAAATCAATTTACGGGTATGAAAGCATTCTTTATTCTGTTTAATTGTTAAACGAAAGTAAATGTAATAAATTAGTTTATATAATGTAGTAGTAGTAATGTTGCATCTATTCAATACATGACGAAGATACATTTTCATGGCATATGTATAATTGGTGTCTGTCATCGATTAGTTTCTGCTGCATGTTGTTAAGATTCTCACCAAGGTCTCTAACTGTTATCACAGGCTATTGATTCATATTGTAGCATAAGTATTCTGTATAATCAATAATTTGATGAAAGAGGCGACGAAATTCCAGTACACCATTTACGTATGGTTTATTTTCTCACCTATGTTCATTGATATTAAAGTTGTTTTACGCAAACAATAATGACACCAAATTTAATTAATTAAGACCTAAGATATTTAAAAATAGGAGCATTCAATCGCACTGCATATTTAAACATTGAATTCAAATTACTTCACCAAATGTTGTTTATTCTATTCTGTGCCAATACTTTGTTCGGCTTAGTGTCGAAAATTTATTCGGTTTTTGTTACTTTATGAGTCAATCAGGTCCAAACTTTATGCTCGTAAATTCGTATTAGCGCACCACTCACCCATTACGTAACCTGCAGCTATTTTAAGTGTTCGCCCAACTGCGTGTACTATGTGTCATTCTTTGTTAATACATAAGTTTTGAGTGTCATTGTTTTGTTTTTCGCCAAATATAAGCCGCTCAAATTATAATTCGAGATATGGGCTTACACATTTCTGAAACAGAATTCGTTTCTTTTATTGCCATTTCAATTTATTTCACTTCCAATCCATGAACAACTGGAGTACTATGTTAATTTCTATCCTTCATCATACTTTTAATATTATACATAGGAAACACTTCAATTTGTTGAGGGCAAAAGAAGAAAGAGTTATAAATCTAACGGAGCTCCTTTTCAGTTTCTGATTGTGGGGGCATGAACCTATATGAATGTCATCAGATATTTTAGAGTTCAAGGATAAGTAACATTTTGTTGGAGGCAAACTAATACAACTGAGGTTATAGATCTAAAATGCCCCTTTAAGTTTATGAATGTTGGTGCATTTAAGGCCAACTTAAAACCCATCTCGGTAGTACATGAACCCACGCGAGAGTGGAAAGTAGGAAAAAGGCAGGAACCCTTAGGTGCTTAAACGAAATATTAGAAGGGAAGCTCATTAAATGTGACATGACGGGAACATGGCTTAAGAACAGCATTGTATTTTAGTAATGATTTGAAGACGAAGTAACATGGATAAGATCATTGCATCCTCAATGCGGAAATGCGATCTTATATGAAGTGAAAGAAAAGAGAAAAAAAAGCTCACGGCTTGCGTTAACTCTATAGCAATGATAACTCTACAGCAATTGCTTAGTATAATAAACTTCATAGCTGATTTAATTCTTTTCTTCCATATATCCTATGTATCAAGTTGAAATATTATCAGTTTGGAAATGAACATCAATTGGTTGTTTCCATTTATTAAAATATCCCATTTATTAATCCATTTATAATTTTGAGAATCAAGTATTAATATTAATGCAAAAGGAGTACAAATAAGTTGATAGACTTATTTTATTTGATCTACATGTGAGTTTACCGACGCAACCAAGTCTTAATTTAAATCTGATATGTATCTATTCATATTGCAATATTTCAAGAAATTTCTCAAGATGTGCTCCTTGTCAATTATAACTTAATAGAATAAGACATATTATTATGAAAGGTTAACATTGTTTACAAAATTTTACTGCAATGGCTTGTTTTAGATCGAAATTAGAGAGTCTTAAAAAGTGGGTTAAATATAGCTTAAATTTTATAAAGGATATTATGGAACCTTAAGTTCCAAATAATAACAAAGCGATAAATCTAAATCAGTATAAGAAAATATTGTAGTTAGATGAGAAAATGGCCTTTGGGTGAGAATATTTTACCTGAGTTGCATGAATCACCGTAGTGCATGTTGTAGATTTTGATATCCCTGAAATTTATTTATGCTTGGCTCCTAATAATAACCAATATGACGCAAGCAAACAAACTTTAATCAAATTTGTCAAACCTTTATTGTTTTAAAATGTGAATGTCATATTTCAGAAGCCTTTAATCATAATGTCTATCGGACCTGAATGTTAAGTAAAACAATAAACTAAAATCACAAAAGAGTTTAAATAAAAAAGTTAAAAGGTAGCTTAGCTTTTTCTCAAAGATGGATAAGAAACCATATCATCTTCAAAGTTTTCTATGAATCCAATATTGTTTGACACAGATTCCGAGGGTTCTATTCTCGGGACACAATAGTGTTACTAGTGATAATGGAATCTAATGCTTGTCAGTCTTGTTCACTGATATGGGCCGTAGTGGTCAGTGACAACCTGTAAAAGTGTGCTGAGGCTTGTGGAACAAAGTCTAGGCGATGTGCCTGTGCATAGAGCACTTTGAATCAATGCGCTTTTTTGACATATGCATGAATACTTAAGTTGCTGGGAAATAATACCTACATTATTAATTTTGTATGCAATCTTAGAATGAAGGGATAATTAAGATGTATCTATCTAATGCATGTATTTTGTAATTAACGATTTTTGTAAAAATATTGAAATATTACCATTTTCAAGATTCGTTGAAAACCTCTTCTTGAATTATTCATGAACTTTATTATGCATGGGTGTTAATAATTCTAATATATTTAAAAAGGTTTTGTTAGAAAACAAGAAACCCGATTTCAGTTCTTGAGATCATTTATTCAATTGAAACAAGTTATTTAAGTGTGACTGGTTCCAGTTGGTACCGTCAATACAGAAACAAAATATTGATTTATGTATTTATGCAGATACAATCGCCCACTCATTTATACAAGGCGTACTTGTTCTGCTCCATTTAGTGCGGAACACATTAGTTCTACTTTCGTACATTCGATTTCATTATTCAAATCCTTAAAATGTAAAAATTTCGAAAACTGAAACTATAATATTCATATTGCCGTAGTTTTCTTAACATGGAGTGAAAGGATCGTAAGCAATGGACCTTTATCAACAGCCGTGACTACTAAAGTGATTGTGTTTACCAATGTCGTGACATGAACGTCACTTTTTATGTGAATATACATTAATAGGGTCTCATGACCTTATCCATGGATATCTACTTAGACATGGCTTTGTGCTTATGTTCAAAGAGCTGATTGTCAAAATCCATGTTATGAATTTAGAGCGCTTCTGAGTATTTTTTCTTTAGGATTTTGTGTTTCCCATTTTTTGTGTTTTACAATAAACATTGTAATATGCTATGGATGTTTGGGTAACATTAGAATTTAAAATTCCGTTCAGTTAGTTTAACCATTTTGGTATATTCCGATTTTGTTAGGTTTAAGTGATCAAATCAAAACTCGACCTCAGGTTGCCCGCCGGTTCCGGGCGGTTCCATCCGGTTGTCGGAGGTCATTGCCATATGAATATTCAAGAATGCATGAGTAACATGGTAACCACTTGAAATCACTGCACTTGAAAATTGTATTACTTGCGCGGACGACTGGATGATATCAACCAGCATTGTGAACCAGGGCGTGACGACTGACCTCATTACTGTGTATATTCCCGTAGACTTTTAGAGCCGGACGGAACCGCCCGGAACCAGCGGGCTACCGGCGGTCGAGTGTTGATTTGATCCCTAACATAGTGATATTCAGAAGTTTGCGATGTATCTACCTTTATAACACACTATAGTAATAATAGTCATAGTAATAGTTATAGTAATAGCGGTCAAGTCCTAAAACCATTTAGGATAAAATACAAAACAATTATCTCTTTATAAAAATGTCAATATACCAAATTTGGTTGTCATTGGTTTCCCATGTGATTTTAAAGGCACTTCAAGACTACTTTAAACTGTAGTGGCGTTAACAGAAGTCGCGTGACAAAAGCTACAGCAGTGTACACTTTGCTGTTGTCGGATGCTCTCACAAAAATGTCCCCCTAAATCATTGTAAGTATTATAGTATGTAATTAGATCAATAAAAATAGTGTAAGAGTCGCGGTGCAAGTTTTATACGAGGTTCCCTTCTTTTTTATTTATAAAAGATAATAGAGTTGGTTCAGTTAACGGCTTTCTTGAATAGTCTAATATTTGTCCGACTTTGACCACCTTAAATCAATACATTAATGCTTCTGATGTGAATTAAGGTTATTATTGAAGCATACAAAGGCATCCTAGTGTTGTCATTGCTCATTTGCAGTTTACACAATTTAGGTTTTACCATATTCGTCCTTATACAATACACTGCGCAAATAAATTGAGGTATCAATTGTAGAATCTACCCGTGAAACCATGGTGTGCTCAAAGCCGTGATCGTTAATGTGAGATGTCAGTGACCAAAAACGATACATAAATCATCGAGTTCTGGCACAAAAACCGATG
This sequence comes from Amphiura filiformis, assembly GCF_039555335.1. Taxonomy (NCBI): domain Eukaryota; kingdom Metazoa; phylum Echinodermata; class Ophiuroidea; order Amphilepidida; family Amphiuridae; genus Amphiura; species Amphiura filiformis. Next base: position 45,961,837 of record NC_092644.1, on the reverse strand, counting down.
AAAGATGCAAATTCAAAAGTTGCACTTTTCCCTTTCATCAGCGTTTAATACAGGATGCCCTCCTGATGTGTACGCAGTAGAGTACGCACAATGGGCGTATGCTAATGTTTTGATTCAAGAAAGACTCGTGGACTTTAATTAAAGCCGAAACATTTGGATTTCATGTTGTGTTCATAAATTTTTTACTTTTTCATTTTTTTTTTCAAATAACATGAACATATTAACATCCATGATAAATTGCATTTTTACAATGTTGTTTTTAAAATATCTACAGCTATAAATAAAATGTAATTTAGATTTCAAATAAATTTCACATGGGAGCTCTTGTTCTGAGTCACGAGTCTGTGTTGTTCATGTTTTCAGTACGTTGTGTTTCCTCCATTGGCTGCAATGGTAGCCAAACAACATTTCCTAATTGAGTCCACCAACCACCTGATTCTGTTCTGCTCGTAAACAATGCGATGTAAAGATGAATAATAGTACCGGTCGTGTTTACCATAGACGGAAAACTGAAAGTGCAAAAATGAGATTCTCGTTCTCATTTACTTTTTTTTACCACATCTTTCTTAATTGGACATCGCTATAAGCAATTTAAAGGGGACATCCTTGTACACATTTAACTTGGTTTTTGAAATATATCTTCAAATTGGCTCTACGGTTAGATTCTAAAACTGGTACCTTATTTATTTTGAGTACTGCATTGTGCTTTCCCTATCTTCTCTTCATTAAACAGACTAGTGTACAGGTATAGTGAATTAACATTACAAATACTGAAATGCATTATGTGCGTGGCAAGCGCTGCCAATGCAAACACAAAGCAACACGAGACCATAATATCGAACGTTGTATAGATGTCCATTTGTCATGTAAACTTGTGCCTCATAAATCCAAAGTAATCCTGAAATGAATACCAAACCCAATTCTTAACCAGACATCTCAAGGGGCAGATTGCTTTCCTTTATATTGGGGATATTCTATATACATTTCCCACAAGAAAGCAGTTTTTGCCTTTACCGCTTGTTGTACAGCAGGCGTCTCTCATACCTTGAAGTCCCAATTTTATCTGAAATACGTTCAACCATTATGTTTAGAGCTAGCATTCAAAGTGTCAATGCATGATTACATTTAAAAGCGTTAGAGTTTATAGGTGTCTTCGAAGGACGAATGTTTGTTTTCAGACTTATTTTGTTACATTTACGTCGAGAGTATGAATCTCAAATGAAGAAACATCTGGTTTGTACATTTGAATGTGTGAGATGTATCAGATTGCGACGTGTGACAATAAAGAGAAACTTGTTTTCATGTCGTGATAGAATGTGCGTTTTCTAAAAAGACTTAATCTAAGCCCAATACCAACCAACATACAGTATATACGTATTGTAAGCATTTCAGAAACTACTACGCAGACTATTAAATAAATAAACAAAGTCTGCTTTGATAAAAAAATACGTCGTATATGCCTCATTTGACCAAATAACATAACACACAAACACCCACACCTACATCAATTATGATCATTCGCGAACTTCCACCCAGATACCCCATCTCACATCCTACAGACACGCATCCAGCCCATTTATAGCCCAACAACATCTCCCAATCAACACAGGTAACCCCCACATATACACGTCCGCACTCCGCATCCACATACTCCCTACCTACATCCACACACTCCAAAACACCACACCTTATTCAGACGCATCCCACACACATCTTCACAGAGGACATCTGCAGCAACCAAAAACCCACCCCAGGATACAACCACTCCTCTCACATCACACACACTCATAATTTTGGTCTTTGAGGTGTTAACTTCTTGTACATCAACAATGACTGTTTGTTTATTGATTGACACTATATACCTCTATATAATATGAAGAAATACACGTACCCAGCAAACACAAAACATTTTCAACATCATTCACAAAAGGTTAGAAAAGGTTGCCAGAAAACGTTTAGATGTCGGGTTATATAAAGGGTATAAAACGTACTGCAAATATTCTATCATAATGTTATTTTAGTGTTGAAAAAATATTTGGCAAAAAATGTTTGCACGAAAGAAATATTTTATAATAACATTTTGAAAACATTAAAAATATTTGTGTAATGTGTTTTCATACAAAACGTTTTAAAACGTTTTAATGACCTTTATATAACCCGACATTTAATGTTATTAAAATGTTTTTACCAACACCAAAAATCCAAAATATAACCGGTTAAGAACGTTTTGTGTTTGCTGGGGGTAATAGTGTCATTCACTTAAAATCTAATCACAAAGTAACCTTTTGGTAAATTATGATCATGGAAATCCCCTCCTAACGGTTTTTTGGCACAAAATTGACAGCAAAATAGATTTTACTTATGCGCATACATCCAAATATGAATCCTAGTCTGAGGTCAATCCATCAAGTATTACCACTGAGCATTTCGCCTTCATCCCACAGCATTGGTGTTACTTGATGATGAACTACCAACCATTTATTATAATGATTATTGCGGTGTTGGAATACCATTTTATAAACAGAATGATGCGCAGAATATCCGTTAATGTCTGAATGTTACGTCAATGCCTTAGGATGTAGACGAACTTAGTTTCTTTATTATTAATGTTAAATCAATTTACGGAAACGAAAGTATTCCTTATTCCTTTCAACTGTTAAACGAGTGATTAAAGTAATGAATTATTTCATTTAATGTAGCAACTTAATATTGCATCTATTCATTTATTATGGAAATATTAAACTTTCATGGCATAGTTATTGGTGTCTGTCATCGATTAGTGTCTGATCGTAATTGTAAAGATTCTCACTAAGGTCTCTCACTGTTATCACATGATGTATCCACTCATTGATTCATACTGTAGTTGATAGACATTCTGTACAATCAATACCTTAAAAATGAGGCGACGAAATTCCAGCAATAACCATTTATGTACGTCCTAATTTATCACAGTTTTACACGACAATATAAATGCACGTAAGCAATAATGACACTAAAAACCTTATAATTTAAAAGCGGGAAAGTTAAACATTACAGTTCATTCAAATCACTTTGTCATGATGTTGCTTATTCTATTCTGTGTCTAATTTGAGATGGTCTTACACATTACTGAAACAGTACTCGTTTCTATTATTGCCTTTTCAATTTCTAGCCCTCGTAATCCATGATCAGATTCAACTTTGTGGAGTAGTTCGTTCATTTCTATCCTTCATTGTAAAATATAGAATTTGTGATACAAACTTTACGTACATAATACTGTCATGACTGTTAAAAAGTATACATAGTTCTTTATAGGAAACACTCCAATGTGTTAAAGACAAAGAAAGAAAAGGTTATAAACCTAACGAAGCTCCGTTTCTGTTTCTGATTGTGGGGGCATGAACCTAGATGAGTGTAATCAAATATTTTAGAGTTCAAAGATAAGTAACATTTTGTTGGAGGCAAATCAATACAAATAGGTTATAGATCTAAAATGCCCCTTTAAGTTTATGAATGTTGGTGCATTTAAGGCCAACTTAAACCCCATCTCGGTAGTACATGAACCCAAGCGAGAGTGGAAAGTAGGAAAAAGGCAGGAATCCTTAGGTGCTTAAACGAAATATTAGAATGGAAGCTCATTAAATGTGACATGACGGAAACATGGCTTAAGAACAACATTGTATTTTAGTAATGATTTGACGACGAGGTAACATGGATAAGATCATTGCATCTTCAATGCGGAAATGCGATCTTACATGAAGAGAAAGTAAAGAGAAGAAAGATGCTCGTGTTAACTCTACAACAATGGTAATCTTATATTTTACCGTTTTATGTTTCTGTATCATTACTATAATATATACAGTAATTGCTTTTCATCCACATTCTCTGGGTATGAAGTTAAAAATATTACTACATGTATTTCGTTTAATAACACCCAATGATTGTTTCGATTATATCAAATTACCACTTATTAGATGCATTTTTATTTTTGGAATCAACTAAACTAAGCAGAAAGAAATTGGTATAATTATTTTATTTCCTTAGTGAAGTGTGGGAGTGTTCATATATATTCACATGTTTACCGAAAAGACACAACATGTGATTCTCGTAAATTATTTTTTATAAAATAAGACATATATTATTATGAGAGGTACACAGTCCTTATACATTTTCATTGCAATGACTTATTTGAAGTAGACTGAATGTGCTAAATTGCTAAACAATGTGCTAAATTAGAATTCATGTTGGCGTGAATATTTCGCACAATTTTGAAATAGATCCACTACGAACATAATTCTAAGAAGTGTGGGAACCTATATAGATATAAGTATATCATTATCGTACGTTTTAAATAAAAGCATATATCCATGTAATAAAAGTAAGGTGCAAATTCAAAAAAACCTTTCAAACATTCAAAAGTTAATCTAGTCTGTGTTGCTGATATTCTTTTAGAGAAATAAATATTTTACTTTTTTCAAACTTAGGCATTTGCATGGCCTATCACATCAGTTACATCCGTTTGAACTGTTGATATACACCTCTTTTACATCAATGACTTGAATCACTGTATTAAATACTACCGTTATCGATGTACTTTCAGAATAATTGACAATATTCATATTTTAACCGAGTTTTTTTTTCAACGAAAGTAATACATCGATTTTGATATCATCTATGATAATACTACAAACTTAAAAACTATAATGATTTGCTTATACCCAGCTGAAATAAAACATTTTGACACAAACAAACTACATTGAATTATTCATAATCGCTTTAATCAAAATTCTAGCTATGGCCAAAAGACATAATCATAGTTTCAAAATTCAATTATTAACAATGGGATAAAATAAAGATTAAATAAATTTTAAATGAGAACAAAGTGCATTTAGGGCGTGAATTCACTCACATATTAGAATGGATCCCTAGGCTCCACCTCGAACATGATATAAAGTATGGGAACCTTTATAGTTTGATATATATTTTTTTTACTAAAATGCATTTTAAATTAATCCAAATTTAATCCAAATATCCATTTAATACAAATATTCATATTTATATTTTGACCGATTTCTCTCTCAAGGGAATGTAATACATCGATTTTGTTATCCTCTGTAATTTACAAAAAAAATCTTTAAACTGTAATGATTTGGTTATGCCTGGCTCAAATTAACTAGCTATGATAAAAAGAAATAATCAAATTCTTGAGTATTTTTAAGATGTTTTCTACAACGTAAAACATGACGTAATATTGTAATTTTGATGACATTCTCAGCATAATATCGCTTATTTTAATTAAAATTAAACATGAAAATTAAATGCGACTAGCGACTTTTTTTGGTTCAATCACATCACAAATAAAAATGTCATTACAAATAAAAGAGTTTCAATGTTAAGGTAACGTAGACCTTTTATAAAAGATGGAAATCAAACTATATCATCTTCAAAGTCTTATATGAATCCAATAATCTTGACACAGATTCTGAGGGTTCGTTACTCCGGGGCACAATAGTGTTACTAGATATATTGGAATTTTGTGCTTGCCAGTCTAGTTCACTTGATATAAACATGACAACTAAAAGTTGATAGGAGATAGTTTAATATTTTTTCCAATGCAAACTTTGCATGAATGTATAATTAAGATGTATCTATCTAATACAAGCACGCTGTAATTAAAGTTGTTTCTGTAAAAATTCCGTTTTCAGGCCTGGTTGAAACAGCTTCTTGAATTATTCATGAACTTTAAGATGCATGGATGTGACTAATTCCTGTAGTGTGTATTTAAAAAGGTTTAGTTACAAAACAAGAGATCTAGTTTGATTTTCAGATCATATATATTCAGTTCAAGTTAAGTTATTTTTGTGTTTCTAGTACGAGAATGACTGTTATACTTTGTCAATTTCCATTTGGTACCGTCAATACAGAAACAAATATTGATTTATGTATTTATGCAGATACAATCATCCACTCATTTATACAAGGCGTACTTGTTCTGCTCCATTTAGTGCGGAACATATTAGTTCTACTTTCTTATATTCGATCTCATTATCCAAATCTTGAAAAAAAGTTGGGTTGGAAAACTGAAACTATAATTGACTACATACATATTGCAGTTTACTTTGGCATTTTCAACTTTGTACAGCAGAAAGGTTTTAGCGTAAAAGGATCGTAGCAATACACCTTTATTACAAGTCGTGACTACTTAAGTGAATGTGTTAGCCAAAGTCGTTATGTGTACGTCACTTTTTATGTGAATATACATTAATAGGGTCTCATGACCTTATTCATGGATGTCTACTTAGACATGGCTCTGTACTTATGTTCAAAGAGCTGATTGTCAAAATCCATATTATGAATGTAGAGAGTTCTGTAGTAGTTTTCTTTAGGACTTCGTGTTTCCCATTTACGCTTTGAATTTAACATTTTAACGTGCTATGGATTTTTGAGTAACATTAGAATTTAAAAGTTTCTTGAGTTAGTTTAACCATCTTAGCTTGTTCTTCCGATTTTGGTAGGTTTAACTTTGTATTCAGAGGTTTGCCAATTATCTACATCTGTAACAAATCGCAGTAATAACTTAACTAAACAGTCCAACTATTCGTATTAAAATACAAAACGTGTATTTTGAAAATATATCAATATACCCAATTTCATTGCCTTCCCTCCTGTTTTTTAATCACTTCAACGGTAGTGGTGGTAACAGTAGCTGAGTGACAAGAGCCACAGCAGTGCACACTTTCCTGTTACCGGATGCTCTCACAAAAATATTTTACCAAAATCATTGTAATAGCGTCAATAGTTACAATCGTGACCACGATACTATAATACCTGTCCTATCACAAGTAAGCGTATGTAATTATATCGGTAAAAATAGTATAAGATTAGCGGTGCAGCTTTTATATGATGTGCTCTTCTTCCTCCTGTCTTTTTTAAATTTTTTTAAATAGAAGATCTATATAGGAATGGGTTCGGTTAACGGACTTCTTGTATAGTCGCATTTTTGTCCCCGACCTTGACCACTTTAAATCAATACATCAATGTTACTGATGTGAATTAGGATTATTATTGAAGCATGGGCTATTCAAATCAACCCCATTGCTCATTTACAGTTTATACAATTTAGGCTTCACCGCATTCCTCCTTATACAACATGGTACTTCCATATCTTTATTAAACAGACTAGTGTACCGGCATAGTGAATTAACTATACAAATACTGAAATGCATTATGTGCGTGCCAAACGCTGCCAATGCAAACACTACTATTGAAGCAACCTGAGACCATATATATAATGCTGCATAGATGTCCATTTGTCAGAAGTAAATCTGTGCCTCATAGATCTAAAGTAATCCTGAAATTAATACCAAGCCAAATTCTTTCCCAGACACCTTGAGGGGGCAGATTGCTTACTGTTATATTGGCGCTATTCTATATACCTTTCCCACAATAAAGCAGGTTTTGCCTTTACCGCTAGTTGTACAGCAGGCGACTTTCATACCTTGAAGTCCCAATTTTACTTGAAATCTTAAATGCGTTTAACCGATATGTTTAGAGCTGGCATTCAAAGTGTCAATGCATGATTACATTTAAAAGCGTAAGAAGTTACAGGTGTCTTTCAATGGCGAATAATTGTTTTCAGACTTTTTTTAACCTTTAAGTCGAAAGTATTCAAAAAGAATTTCAAATGAACAAACATATGGTTTGTATATTTGAATATATAGGATATCAGATTGTGATGTGTCGGAATGAAGAACAACTTGTTTGTATGTATTTTAATATCATGATACAATGTGGGGTTTCTATAAAGGCTTTAACTGAGATTAATATTAACCAACACAGACACACGTATAAACCATACATATAATAATCATTTGACAACTTAGAACGCAAAAATATTAACATATAACAATATTTTTCTGAATAAAATATACGATCGTTTGACCACATAACATAACCCACATACACCAACACCTAGCATTCACAATGACCCACTGCAGCCACCACATCTCCTACCCTGCAGATATGCACCGACTTCATGCTTACCACACATACCCCTACCAATCAAAACACACTACCTCACCCAAATACACCCCAAAATATCTTCACAGAAGAAGACATATTCAGCAACCAAACCCAACCCAAACATACAATAGACACTCATCAATATATTCCTGTGTGGCTTTAACCTTCTGTACAACAAAAATTGTATTGTATATAGTCTCGTATGTTAACCAAATACACGTAACTATGTCAATCAAAATCTAATCAAAAAGTAACCCTTTAATTATAGTAAGTTATCATCATGGATTTCCCCTCCTGACGTTTTTCTGGGCATATAACTGACAGCAGAATAGATTTTACTTATGCGCATACGTCCATATATGAATCCTAGTCTGAGGTCAAGCCATCAAGGATGACCACCGGGCATTTCGTCTTCATCCAGCAGTGGTGGTACTTGATGATGAACTACAAACCATTTATTATAAGGAATATCATTTATAAAATACAATATGAGCAGATCCGTTGATGTCTGATTGTTACGTCAATGCCTTAGGATGTAGACGAACTTGTTTTCTTTATTGTCAATGTTAAATCAATATAAGAACATTCTTTATTCTGTTTAATTGTTAAACGAGTGAGTTAAGTAACAAATTATTCCTTTTAATGTAGTAACTTAATATTGTATCTAGTCAATGAATTTCTATTAATTTATTATGGAGATATAAAATTTTCATGGCATAGTTATGGGTGTCTGTCGTCAATCAGTGTCTGATATTAATTGTTAAGATTCTCATCAATGTCTCTCACTGTTATCATAGGTTGTATCCACCCATTGATTCATATCTTTGTTGATAGATATTCTGTATCAATAATTTAAAAACAGTTTTAAAAAGTAGTTTACGTATGGACCTATGTTTAATGGTATAAAATTTGTTTTACACGTTCCTTTTCAGAGTTCAAGGTAACGTAGACTTTTTATAAAAGATGGAAATCAAACTATATCATCTTCAAAGTCTTATATGAATCCAATAATCTTGACACATATTCTGAGGGTTCGTTACTCCGGGGTACAATAGTGTTACTAGATATATTGGAATTTTGTGCTTGCCAGTCTAGTTCACTTGATATAAACATGACAACTAAAAGTTGATAGGAGATAGTTTAATATTTTTTCCAATGCAAATTTTGCATGAATGTATAATTAAGATGTATCTATCTAATACAAGCACGCTGTAATTAAAGTTGTTTCTGTGAAAATGTTAAAATTCCGTTTTCAGGCCTGGTTGAAACAGCTTCTTGAATTATTCATGAACTTTAACATGCATGGATGTGACTAATTCCTGTAGTGTGTATTTGAAAAGGTTTAGTTACAAAACAAGATATCTAGTTTGATTTTCAGATCATATATTCAGTTCAAGTTAAGTTATTTTAGTGTTTCTAGTACGATAATGACTGTTATTCTTTGTCAATTTCCATTTACTACCGTCAATAAAGAAACTAAATATTGATTTATGTATTTATGCAGATACAATCATCCACTCATTTATACTCGGCGTACTTGTTCTGCTCCATTTAGTGCGGAACATATTAGTTCTACTTTCTTATATTCGATCTCATTATCCAAATCTTGAAAATATAAAAAGTTGGAAAACTGAAACTATAATTGACTACATACATATTGCAGTTTACTTTGGCATTTTCAACTTTGTACAGCAGAAAGGTTTTAGCGTAAAAGGATCGTAGCAATACACCTTTATTACAAGTCGTGACTACTTAAGTGAATGTGTTAGCCAAAGTCGTTATGTGTACGTCACTTTTTATGTGAATATACATTAATAGGGTCTCATGACCTTATTCATGGATGTCTACTTAGACATGGCTCTGTACTTATGTTCAAAGAGCTGATTGTCAAAATCCATATTATGAATTTAGAGAGCTCTGTAGTAGTTTTCTTTAGGACTTCGTGTTTCCCATTTACGCTTTGAATTTAACATTTCAACGTGCTATGGATTTTTGAGTAACATTAGAATTTAAAAGTTCCTTGAGTTAGTTTAACCAGTTTAGCTTGTTCTTCCGATTTTGGTAGGTTTAACTTTGTATTCAGAGGTTTGCCAATTATCTACATCTGTAACAAATCACAGTAGTAACTTAACTAAACAGTCCAACTATTCGTATTAAAATACAAAACGTGTATTTTGAAAATATATCAATATACCCAGTTTCATTGCCTTCCCTCCTGTTTTTTAATCACTTCAACGGTAGTGGTGGTAACAGTAGCTGAGTGACAAGAGCCACAGCAGTGCACACTTTCCTGTTACCGGATGCTCTCACAAAAATATTTCACCAAAATCATTGTAATAGCGTCAATAGTGACAATCGTGACCACGATACTGTAATACCTGTGCCATCACAAGTAGCGTATGTAATTAGATCGGCAAAAATACTATAAGATTAGCGGTGCAGCTTTTATATGACGTGCTCTTCTTCCCCCTGTCTTTAATTTTTTTTTTTTTTATAGAAGATCTATATAGGAATGGGTTCGGTTAAAGGACCTCTTGTGTAGTAGCATTTTTGTCCCCGACCTTGACCACTTTAAATCAATACATCAATGTTACTGATGTGAATTAGGGTTATTATTGAAGCATGATGGGCTATTCACATGTCAACCTCATTGCTCATTTACAGTTTATACAATTTAAGCTTTACCGCATTCATCCATATACAACATGGTACTTCCATATCTTTATTAAACAGACTAGTGTACCGGCATAGTGAATTAACTATACAAATACTGAAATGCATTATGTGCGTGGCAAACGCTGCCAATGCAAACACTACTATTGAAGCAACCTGAGACCATATATATAATGCTGCATAGATGTCCATTTGTCAGAAGTAAATCTGTGCCTCATAGATCTAAAGTAATCATGAAATTAATACCAAGCCAAATTCTCTCCCAGACACCTTGAGGGGGCAGATTGCTTACTGTTATATTGGCGCTATTCTATATACCTTTCCCACAATAAAACAGATTTAGCATTTACCGCTAGTTGTACAGCAGGCGACTTTCATACCTTGAAGTCCCAATTGTACTTGAAATCTTAAATACGTTTAACCGATATGTTTAGAGCTGGCATTCAAAGTGTCAGTGCATGATTACATTTAAAAGCGTCAGAAGTTACAGGTGTCTTTCAATGGAGAATGTTTGTTTTTAGACTTTTTTTACCTTTACGTCGAAAGTATTCAAAAAGAATTTCAAATAAAGAAACACATGGTTTGTATATTTGAATATATAGGATATCAGATTGTGATGTGTCGGAATGAAGAACAACTTGTTTGTATGTGTTTTAATATCATGATACAATGTGGGGTTTCTATAAAGGCTTTACCTGAGATTAATATTAACCAACACAGACACACGTATAAACCATACATATAATAAGCATTTGACAACCTATAACCCCGGCCCATAACGCGAAAATATTAAACATGTAAAAATATTTTTGTTAATAAAATATACGGTCGTTTGACCACATAACATAACACACACATACACCAACACTTTGCATTCACAATCACCTACTGCAGCCACCACATATCCTACCCTGCAGATATGCACCGACCTCATGCTTACCACACAAACACCTCCCAATCAAAACACACTACCTCACCCAAATACACCCCAAAATATCTTCACAGAAGAAGACATATTCAGCAACCAAACCCAACCCAAACATATGTTCCTGTGTGGTTTTAACCTTTTGTACAACAAAAATTGTATTGTATATAATCTCGTATGTTAACCAATACACGTAACTACGCGTATGTCAATCCAAAACTAATCAAAAAGTAACTCTTTAATTATTATAAGTTATCATCATGGATTTCCCCTCCTGACGTTTTTCTTGGCATAAAACTGACAGCAGAATAGATCTTGCTTATGCGCATACGTCCATAATATGAATCCTAGTCTGAGGTCAAGCCATCAAGGATGACCACCGGGCATTTCGTCTTCATCCAGCAGTGGTGGTACTTGATGATGAACTACCGACCATTTATTATAAGGAATATCATTTATAAAATATAATATGAGCAGATCCGTTGATGTCTGATTGTTACGTCAATGCCTTAGGATGTAGACGAACTTGTTTTCTTTATTGTCAATGTTAAATCAATATAAGGATATGAAAACATTCTCTATTCTGTTTAATTGTTAAATGAGTGAGTAAAGTAACAAATTATTCCCTTTAATGCAGTAACTTAATATTGTATCTAGTCAATGAATTTCTATTCATTTATTATGGAGATATTACATTTTCATGGCATAGTTATGGGTGTTTGTCGTCGATTAGTGTCTGATATTAATTGTAAAGATTCTCATCAATGTCTCTCACTGATATCATAGGCTGTATTCACCCATTGATTCATGTCTTTGTTGATAGATATTCTGTGTCAATAATTTAAAAACAGTTTTAAAAAGTAGTTTACGTATGGACCTATGTTTAATGGTATAAAATTGGTTTTACACGTTCCTTTTCAGATTCTGATTATGGGGGCATGAACATAATTGTGTGAGTGTAATCAAATATTTTGGAGTTCAAGGATAAGTAACATTTTGTTGGATGCAATTTAATACAGATGGGGTTATAGATCTAAAATGGACCTTGTAGTTTACGAATGTTGGTGCATTTAAAGCCAACTTAAAACACATCTCGGTAGTACATGAACCCACGCGAGAGTGGAAAGAAGGAAACAGGCAGGAACCCTTAGGTGCTTAAACGAAATATTAGAATGGAAGCTCATTAAATGTGACATGACGGAAACATGGCTTAAGAACAACATTGTATTTTAGTAATGATTTGAAGACGAGGTAACAGGGATAACATCATTGCATCCTCAATGCGGAAATGCGATCTTACATAAAGAGAAAGTAAAGAGAAGAAAAATCTTAAGGCTTGCGTTAACTCTACAGCAACGGTAATCTTTAGTTTTACTTTTTATGTTTCTGTATCATTGTTTAGTATATATTAAAAACCTATGTGCTTTACTGCCTTTCTTCCATATATTTCCATGTATCAAGTTTGAAATATTACTATTTCATAAAAGAACATCTATTAATTGTTTCCATTATATCAAATAACCCCCTTATTAGATGCATTTTTAATTTTTTGAATTACTAGTATTAATGCAAGCTGAGCAGAAATATTTTATTTCCTTAAGTGTGGGTGTGTTTACTGACGCAGACAAGACTTATTCTAAATCTGATATATTAACATATAGCGATGTTTACAGAAAATTCTCAAGATGCGCTCCTCGTCAATTATTACTTAATTGGATAAGACAGATATTATTGGAAAGGTACACAATGTTTAGACAATTTCACTGCAACGGTTTATTTCAGGTGGAATTGAGAGGGTCCATAAAGGTGGAAATGAATAACGTTTTCATTTTAAATATGAGTATACAATTATAATTGTATTCTACCCCATGAAGGACGAAGTATAATGAGTATGCTTCGATTGCCAACCTCATCCCCACTCTAAAAGAACATTATTGAACCTTTCGAAAAATGTAAAATTTATTAACAATGTGATACGCAAGATTAAGTAAACTGTATTTATATGAGAACACAATGCCCTGTGAGTGTTTTATTTAGTTTATCCCGTTTATTTGCTCACCTTACCGCCACTCATAAGAATTGACACATTCAGCAGGTATATTTTGTTATCATTGTTTGCATGTCTGCAATAACCAACGGTATCCTGACTAGTTCTTCTCTGCTGTCAAAAACAAGATCTAATTGCCATTGTTACAACAGTCAAAGTCGTATGTGACATACATGTATAAGGATAAAAGAGGTGACGAATGTATCAATAGTTACAAACATATCTATTGACGTTACTGTTCCGTAAATGTAGACAGAGATGTAATTCGAGCTGTTAAATTTTAAAATCATAAAAGAGGCAATTCAAAATAGGATTATATATCAAAACTATGACGCTTATTGCTTTTCTTGATTAATCAAGCTTATAATCAATTTTACATGCCTATATTATTCTTTTTTCAGTGGAATCTATGGGAGTCATGTTACGAATACTTTTTATAAGATTTTTTTTTCTCGTTCATTTTAGCAGAACAAACCAGACGGTATAGCCTTTTTGCACATGATGTTAAGTTTTAAACAGCGAAGTTAAAGTGTGCTTGAACTTACTGTAATGTGTGCATACTAGCTTTACCGAACCGATTTCGTGGACATTAATATTTTAATGATAATTGTTTTCAAAAATAATTTATGAATCATTAGGTAACGTTTTATTGACGATGCTTTATTATATATAGAAAAAAACCCAGATTGCAGTCATTTGAATAATTGGTTAAATTAGATATTTATTCACTTAATACGTTAGAAAACCTTGGCGATATACAAGTGTAATAACCATCAAAATAACTAAACTACCTTATCAATCATAATTAAAGTGGCTAACCTTATATTTTATTTGAAAGTTTAATAATACCACGTATTAAAGTACTATATTGAAATTGATAATCAGTCTAAATATACAGGTCGGTTGTTTAGTATGATAAATTACAACTGTTCTGGGGGTCTAATTCGTTTGGCACAATTTAGAGCTACTGTAGTGGAATGTTATAAAGCCAATTGCCTGGCGGAGAGAGATTTTTGCCTCTATCTTCTGGAATCCAATTATGCATGTTTTATTCAATTGAATGGCCTGGTGCAAAACATATTCGGTCTCATAATATAAGCCGTGTGCATATAATATAACCTCTCTGTAAAAACATCGTGTCCTCATAAAATATCTTCAGATATTACAACATTCTTAAAGGTAGGTGATGCAATGGTAACACATGCTGTTTTCTACCTCACATTGAGACCCGCAACCCATCGTATTTTATCGTATTTTATCCGTCTTATTTTCATTTCTCATTTAATTTCTCCAACACTTTGGATTTTAGAAGCAAAATAAGGCCATAGAGCACGACTTCCGGGGTGGTATTCCCCAATTATGTTCAAGCCGCTTAAACGATCATAATTGAGGCTTAAAAATATGATTATTTCACCTAAACGTTTGATGGGGTAAATTGGGCAGATGAGGCTGTTAATCAGATCACACACCCTTTAAATAAATGTCAGAGTTTAAACCGTGTTTAATTTGATCATGTCCTAGTTTGGGTGTACATGGAAATACATACCCACCCCGTACAAACATGCCTACACCTATGATTCAGTGGTATTGAGATTTTACTTACATTCTAGGACGGATCATAAATCCGTGTATCTATCGACACGTGTTTAAGCAACGGGGGAACGCGACAACTTCCATGTTTTGTGGTCACTAAGTATGACGTAGAATAATTATATCTATATCAAATATAGGTAGCTATCAACTCCCCATGGAAAATGTTTCCAGAACCAGAATAGACGCGTACGAACAAGTGTAAAAGGAGAATATATACTCTTACATTTATTTAAGATAGCGGTATTTTATATTTGCAGTTAGATAACCAAACAAAATGCGAGGAAAAATATAGAGAAAGTAAAACCAGATAATTGATCAAAATCAATTTTTTGAAACACAAGTAAGTTTTAAATTAAAAAATAATTTGTATTTCTAAGCCCATATTCAACGACATATGCAATTTGGTACTATAGAGAAATATATGTTTTTATAAAAGATGCGGCATATTTCCAATGTCAAAGACAATTATACGACCACATTTGTGTAAATTGAATTTTTTATCCGTACTTTTATGTTTTAATATTCTTGTAATATACCGCGTTGCTTTATGAGACAAATTGAAATGCTGATAATATTGAGTACATTCTGTAAAATGTTACAATATTCGAGACAATAATTTCTTACCATTTTATATTACATGAGTATTGAAATGCACCGTGCATCTTTTGTGTTACATCAAGACAACATTCGTTGGCAACTCTTCTTGTTTTTAAGGCATATGATAGTACAAATTTAGTAGCATCAAAATGTACCTGCCTTAAAGGACACGTAGTGTATATCATTATGTAATGTTAAAAGAGAATCCCGCGCAATTTACAGTATTTTAATTTGGCAGACATGACGAGCTTCTCCAATGAACCAAAATCGATCGATAACATACTTACCTATAATCATTGTGTATTTGTCAATTCACTTCACCGTTCTATAAAAACAAAATTCAAATGCTAATGTTGTACATATAGATTAAATTATTTTGAAGACAACATTCAATGCCATATTGCATTTGTCAGATGTTGCTATGTTCCCTGAGGGGGCACTCCCTTAAACAAGCTGTCAACATGGTGACGTCATACCAACCTCATTGACATGATATTACCCCTCCATTAATTTAATTTAACTTTTAAGACATGCAAGGTATGTGTTTCCAAGAAATGAGACGACAACAATGTGTTCAATACAGCCGCTTAATTTTTCATGTCAAATATTAATTTAAAATAAATGATATCTTGCGGATATGCTGCTCCAATTACCATAACAAAGCTTTCAAATATATTGTTAATGTTATTAATTATCTAAAATAAAATGTTTCATTTACTATATAGCTATAATATATAATGGTTTCAAGCGTCATTGTCATTGTTACTGACCTAGTCACATATTTAGATAACCTAGAATAGCTAACGATCAATATGAGCCGAAAACTGGTATTTATTGTTATATTTAATTCTGGCCATTAAAATAGATCATAATGACGTAGCTGTTGTTCTCAATTTATTACATTTTTACAGTGGCGGCGGAAGCATTCAGAGGACGAGCATATTTTGATCCGGTTTTACCGGGACTTTTTAAAACATGCACATGGCAATTATTGCTTTATTTTTTAGCAGGAATATTAGGGGGACGTCCCCATGGACATAATTTAGGGGGGACGTGTCCCTCGTATTTTTAATCATCTTTCTTGTGTTTGTATTCAGACCAATTATATTTAACGTTACATTTTTTTAAATGCACGACCAAATGTACTGGTCACGGGTGAGCACCATTTGATACATATAAGAGATTGGTTTTTTTAAAGAGTATTGAGATGAAGGGTGAATTTGCATTTTTATTCTTCAGGCAAAATCTAAATTTGGAATTTCATTTAAGTAGAACAAGCTTCTTAACTATTGGGCCAAGTGTGTGGTTAGCTCCGGGCTGCATTATTTAGAGATCACTTTTCATGTAAAATGTACAATTTAATTGACATATATCAGGTGGAGGAAACGTTAACTTTAATATGGATAATTGTGAGTATTATATAAGTTTAGTAGAAATCGGTCAAAAGTGTTTTGATAATAATATGTTAAGAAAAGTACATGTTCGTAGTAAGATTCTGTAAGAATACAAGGTTGAACACCTGATGTAAATTTTTATATGTCATAATTAACCTATTAAATCCTGCCTAAAGCGTGATTAAAATAGGTTTGAATTAATGAATGTTTGTTCAAACGAGAAACTTAAGAAATCTAATCTAAATCTAATTTAATGTCTGTTGCTGAAAGCAAATAAATGCAATGCAGTGTATAACATGTATTTGTCGTCCCCTACCACATACAAACCTCCCCTACCACTCCACACACCCCACATACACCACTTTAAAATAAAACTGTTCAAAGGTTAAACACGTCTTCTTTATAATTATTATCATAACCTTAACAATTACGGTTTATTTTAACAGGAACCCAAATCTTTATTAGCACGCCAGAAAACAACACTGCTCAGTTTCCAATAATTCTTTGGAGCAATGTTAATATTGTTCTCCCTTTAATACAAACAGACGTCTTTCAGATATAAGCCTAGATGTTTAGAGTGACCTAGCCATGGGCAAACAATTGACTTTCCTCAAGACATTCCGACTTTATATGTATTGGACAAATTTGTGGACGCTTTATGAAGGTTCTTGATCTGAATTCCATAGCTTAAAGCTATACGTATAGGGGTCAGCAAGGTGGTCGATTACATTTTACAAGAACATATAGATGCTTGTAGTACTGGCATCATTCTTAGTTGGTTTTTAATCTTGCTACCTAATGAAAATTGATGGAATCTAATTCTTTTGATATTAGTAGTGATCTTTTATAACAAATTGCAAGTAAATAAAGCTAGCCTTGCTTGAACGTATACTTCGCGGCAGTATTATATACAGTGAAGAATCCAGACCTTTATTATTAATTAATACACTAGTCTAAAGGAATTATAGTCCGGCTTAAACTCCCCTTCTTTCGTTTGTAATAAAGAAACAGCGTGTTCATATCACACCACTCTCATTACTTGACTAGGAAGATCTTGGAGAAGAGAAAAATTGCTCACCGGCATGTTTGCAGGCTATAATATACTTGCTGAGGCAGGTTCAATGTGAGCTTTATGCGCTGTATAAACATTGATTGGATGGGCATCCTTCACGTTCGTCTTTTTCTAGAGGATATAGCTTCATATTTTCTTTATATAAAAACGTGATGATGATCATCCTAGATATTTATTTTTTGGTTTTCAAGTTGCCTTCGTTGTTCAGGCAATGATGTAAACGGTTATGTTGTTTTGACAATACCTGGAAGTTGTTAGCACGTGAGCTGGGGGATATCACAACCACTGCAACTACCACCCTAACTACAACCCAATGAATCTATATACTAATACCACTACCGTTCCCGTCAATACAAACAATCATAACCACCACAACCTTTACACAATATTGGCATGTAATTTCCTCAAACACCACCACCACCACCACCACCACCACCACCACCACCACCACCACCACCACCACCACCCCCACCACCACCACCTCCTCCACCACTCCACCACCATTACCACAACTACCACCACCTCCTTACCACCACCGCCAACAAAAAAATTATGACTACCACTACTATTTCCGTAAATAATTTATATATAGCACATCTTCATAAATTACCAAAGCGCTACTGGTTACGATCGACATAAAAACAAGCGTCCAAATAACACCAGGACAGATTGGGTCAGTCAGCCCATGGGTCAACTTCTACTCTTTTTGAAACGGACTACGAACTATAACTCCGTATTACTGGGACCACGGTTTAACGTATACCCGAAAGCCGTCTTTCCTCTGTTTGCGAGTAGCTGCTATCAATTAAATTCAGATTTCCAAGTCAATTCTCAGGAAGTGGCCCATCGGGGATTGAACGAGAGGCGAGTACTCCAATCACTACGCCGCGTTTTCCTATTAGCGAAAAATTATTTTTCAATTTTAGTTATAATGTTAATATGCACGCGTATATTATCCGATATAAAGACTATTTTGCAATTCAAAATGCTCATCTGACCTTGAAAAGCTTTGATCAAATAAGAATCGACTTCAATCATCTGAGCTTAATTTCCAGGTGAATCTTTTGCACGGCCTTCTTAGCAATTCATACCGACGAACAAATTTTGATTAAAAAGTATCAGTATGCCTGCACTGGGGATAAGCAATTCAAACCTATAGTACTTAATTTTACTTAATCATCTGACCTTGAAAAGCTTTGATTTGATCTGAGCTTAATTTCAGAATCTCTTTTGCACGGCCTTAGCAATTCATACCAAACGAACAAATTTTGATTAAAAAGTATCGAATATGCCTGCACTGGGGATAAGCAATTCAACCCTACAGTACTTAATTTTACTTAATTATTTTCGGTTTTTCATTCTCATATTCTGTATCGATCGAAACGGAATTTTAGACATGTAATATTTTAAGATCTGAATATTACCGTTTCTATTCCTGTCGTTGACCAAAATGGCACGTCTATATTGATTTTAGAAACACAAAAACATAAGTTATATATACCTTTGCTTGCGTTTGGTGTAATGCTATGAACTCTTTTAAAGCTCTATGCGAATACACCAAAGAGGACGAATGTGTTTACAATTGTATACAATTCATTATTGTTAGATTTACTTTCTCTGAGAGGCATGGTGTCAAAGTCAGGTAAATGACAATATCTGCACGTCAAACTTGATATGGTGCTAAAGGGAACCAGGCAAGACCATGGAGAGTCTCTGGGAATTACTGACTTGCTATCCTGCGTGTATACAAATTATCAGCATCCCAATATGCATTGCGTTTTATAGACTTACATGGGCTAACACTACAACTCGTTTCTAAATATTTCGTGTTGCACACTGTTCATTCTCTTAGAGGATGACGGGAAGTCATTTATTCATTATATGGGTTTATCTTGCCAGTCGTGGGCTGTAACTATAATAACCCACAGCGTATTACCCAGACGTGGCAGAAGCAGATAAACGATATTTCCTGAAATGCTTGTCATTGGCTTGCATTCAGAATTGGGTTTTTATTTTGATTCGATTTCGTGCATTGACTAAATGTTGGTCCAGAACATGTGAAATGATCTTCGCCATTAACTGACCTACATGTAATAATGGTTTTGAAAAATTAAAGAAAATAACCTTGTATTATGTTTAACAAAATTAATTTTGTGTCCTTAGTTTCTGTGTTGGAGAATTGTTTATTCATCTGTGAACAAAATGCCATGAAAAATACCCGCAAAAATTGTTTGAAGGAAGCATGTCTGTTTAAATCATGTGAAGTGGATTTTAGGTAAATGTCGAGACGGAAAGAATAACAAACATGAATAACATTAAGAGGATTACAATGCAGGCATTATCGCTTATTAAATGAAAAATAAACCAGGCGCTGACAATACTTGATTTGCCTACTGCATGCTAGCAGAAGTAGAAAATTAAGTGTTGAATGTGATTGTGGTTCTTTTGTCATTTGAACTAAAAGGACGCAAAATAGTAGGACAAAGTTCATCTCAGATTTAGGTCAACTTATACTCGGTAAATAATACAAGCGCATGTTTTCAAATATAGAATCTTCATTATAAGGTCTTTGTTGACTTTATAAAGCATCACGCAAAGAAAAGTGTGCTTGAATGTAAAGTCAAGATTATCATGAAGAGAAATTATGTTCATAAATATTGAAATTGAATCTGACGAATTGAAAAACTTGGCTCGGTATTTTGAGTGTATTTTGAAAATCTCTATGTATTGGAATTTTATGTAGTGATGTTTAAAGTGAGTGTTTTTGAATTATTGACAATATGTCGTTGTTAATATTAATATCGTTTGAGTTCTCTCAATAGCTTACATCAAAAAGACATCATTAATGATATGAAAGAGAATGTTATAAAAATCGTTTTTCCCAATCATAACATGATTGCATCCAAGTACTAGCGCAAATCCATCGGATGTCATAGGAAGAAAATAACTGAGTTAATCCCTGTGCAGTCTACGATTTTCGAGTTTGACTTTAATTTCGGTTTACTTTGACTTTTAAAACATTAACATAAACCTCGGTTTACCAGTTTATCGCCATACATGTTTTCCCTTCTGGTAACAGCAAAACTATGTTTGTGATTCTACCACCACACATTCAATAATTTTGTAATTTAAACATGCGATCATAATTATTTAAAAGTGGATACGTTATTAGATGAACAACTTTACCTTTTGGTGGGGACACAGTTGGCATTACAGCTGTGATACTTACGTAGCGCCCTCGGTATGAAGTGAATGTAGCTTTATGCATCCGTATATCGGTTTATTCCATTAGCTGATGCATAGTGTTAAATGATGGAATACTGTCATAGGTTATACTGGAAATGTTGTTTCTTAATACACTAAACTTTATTAAGGTCAAAAATCGATGTCGGCAAAGTCATAAGTGATATCAACTTGCCACTACACATAGCTTCGCCCCAAATAATTTTTTGTTACATTCTCAAAAATTCCTTTCAATGAGTTCCAATTTCCTGGAAATCAGAATTCATTGAAAGGAAGTTAAGCATATCAAATTTAATTTTGATCCTTTCATTTGTCCCAGGTTTGTAAATCTTGCTTACAAGACTACTTGTATCTTTATTGATCCCTATGTCGATGTGTATGTACTCCGTTAATTGATATGGGTCAATGTGGCTAACTTCGCTGTATACAAACAAGTGTGTTTCAGATATGGATAAAAATGAGAAGCAAATGAAATTACTGGTTTGGAAATGACGAAAACACCGATCGACTATATTGACCCTTCAGTAGTATGCAATTTAAGCTTGTATTATCTAATGTTTAACTAAATTAATTTTGTATCTTTAGATTCTGTGTTGCGGGATTGTTTATTCATCTGTGCACAACCTGCCATGAAACATAACCGCAAAGATGGTTTAAAGGAAGCAATGTCTGTTAAATCATGTGAAGTAAATTTTAAGCAAGTGTCGCGAAGGAAAGAATAATAAACCTGAATAACATTAAGAGGATTTCAATGCAGGCATTATCACATATTAAGTAAGTAAATGTACCAAGCGGTGACAATACTTGATTTGTCTATGGTATGTTAGCAAAATTAGAAAATTATGTATTGAATGTGATTGAAGCTTTTGTTTTTTGAACTAAATGGACGCAAAATAGTAGGACAAAGTTCATCTCAGATTTAGGTCAACTTATACTCGGTAAATAATACAAGCGCATATTTTCAAATAATAGGATTTTCTTTATAACGTTGACTTTACAAAGAAAAGTGTACTTGAATGTAAAGGCAAGATTATCATGAACAAAAATGATCCTTATAAATATTGAAATTGAATCTGTAAAATTGAAAAGGTTGGATTAATATGTTGGGTGTATTTTGAAAATCTCTATGCATTGGAATTTATAGAGTGATGTTCAGTGTGAGTGGGTTATGACTTATCGACAACATGTCGTTTTGAAAAATCAAAAAGACATCATTAATGATATAATATGTTAAGAGAAGTTATACACAATAATCGATCATAACATAATTATTAACAAAATTAAAAAAAAACTTGATCTGTTTCGGTTTACCAGTTTATCGCCATACATCTTTTCCCTTCCTGGTCACAGAAAAATATTTTCGCGATTCTGCCACCACACATTTAATAATTTGGTAATTTAGCCATGAGATCATATTGGAAAGTGCAATGAACAACTTGGCCCTTTTTTGGAAAACAGTTGGCATTACAGCTGTAATAGTTTAGTTTTGACGTTGAAAGCATGACCACAAAACCTTGATTACTTTTGGTTTGTCATACGTCATTCTCCTTCCTGGTCACAGCAAAATATATTGGTGATTATGCCACCACACGTGAGGTTGACAATTTGGTAATTTAACCATGTGCTCATATCTAAAAGTGGAGGCGTTAGAGTGAACAATATTGCACTTTTTGGAAGCAGTTGGTATTACAGATTACAGCTGTGATACTTAGATAGCGCCCTCGGTATAAAGGGTAGCATTATTCCGTATTGGTCTTAACCAATTTCTATTAGCTGATACATACTCTTGAGTGATGGACCAGTAAATTAGGTAAATCACTTTTAAGTGTCCTATTCGTTCTTGGATGTGTATGTTATATGGATATTAACAAAGCCATATAGCAACCTGGACTTACCACTATCCGGTTCTTGCCCCAGAAATATTCTTTATGTTTTTAATTTTTTTAGGCAATAATAAATACCAATTCTAGGCTAAAATTATAGGGAAAGTACAAGGATTTTTTGGCTTGTATTTTAGTGGATAATGATAATCAAATAAATGGTATAATAATAATGAATCATTGTAAATTTATATTATTTCCTCTAATAGCTGAACAATGATTATTGTAAAATTGTAATGCTTATATACAAGACCTATGAATTATCTTAGTTTTGACATTTATTGCAATTTGATGGCCAAGATACTGTGATAACAAATAATGTCATCAATAAGAACACATGTATTTCCTATTACCTGGAAATTGGAACTCATTGAAAGGAAGTTAAGCATAACAAATTGTATTTTGATCCTTTAATTTGTCTCAGGTTTGTAAATCTTGCTTACAAGACTACTTGTCTCTTTATTGATCCCTATGTCGACGTGTATGTGTGATCAGTTAATTGATATGGGTCAATGTTGTTAACTTCGCTGTATGTATGCATCATTGTAAACAAGCATTTGAAAAAATAAATAAAAAAGAAGTAATACAATTACTGGTTTGGAGACGACGAAACACCGATCGACTGTTTTGACCCTTTAAAGATTATGTTATGTGATTTGCAGGTGTCAGCTGGAAATTGTAAAGTTACATTATATTAAAAACTGATTTGCCTGTATCATGTTGTAATAAAAACATTTATCCGGGCACAATTGAATATCTTTAGAATTAGCCGTAGAGAAAAAAGAAGAGGGAAAAGAAAATAAGGAACCAAAGAGCGAAATGAAAAATAAAATTGAATGAGGAAAGAATTAAAAGAAAAAGACGAATGCGAGAAAAACGAGAATAATTTGTGAGTTTATCAAAGTATTAAAATAATAATAACAAAATGATGTAAGAAATCCGAACATAGTATATAGATGATAGGGACAAAGTTAATGACTTTTACCACATTGTAAAACATTTCTACATTGAGTTGAAAAATAGCGAATAGCGCATAAGCAAATGAAGTAATGCAACGAAGAGAAAGGTTATAGAAGATCAATAATTACATATTACGATGCAGAGCTGAAATGTAGTTTATGTACTTCGACCGTGACATTCAGGTTGAACAGAACATCACAAGTGCATTCTGGACCTAAGGGTCTGTCTCTTATGGGTACCGAAATTGAATTAGTAATTAAATGTCAGCGTCAACCCGCGTGATGTTTTATGAGGGTGGACTTGAAATAAAGGGGCCTCAGCACACTTTGCAGGTGAGAAAAGTATCACAATTATTTGGCGAAAAGAAATGAAAACACGACAACATCACTAATATTGGAGAGTCATGGCTAACAACAATAATAAAAAAATATATTCATATTCGTATGCAGATTTATTTTAATATACTTTCCAAGAACAACTAAGTTCATTTCAAAACCAGCATGGTACGGAAATAGCACACTGGATGAGAATCAATTGCAATCCAGCTTAGTTTTAGATTACAGACTTGGTCTTGAAAACATACTAGTCTAGCGCCCTCATTGTTTAATTGTGTATGGGTATCGCTTGACTGCTTCAGTTTATTGGTGGTTTCATGGAGCGCAAGCAATGATTGAATGTGCAAACGAAGAGTGTGATGTTGTGGAGTAGTTATCAGAACTATACTTACAGCAATTGAGTAGATCTAAATTTAATTCTTGGAGGAAAAGAAGAAAAAATGGAATATTCACGCATTTTAAACATCACACCTGAAGTGATGTCCTGCTTCTTAAGAATTTTATTCCCGTTTAAGATACCATCTTCAAATTAGTTAGTCAAATAATTAGTCAGATGTTAGATATCTTAAAGAGATATAGGCAACCTGGTGAACTATAGAGTTAATTTTTGACTCCATGTATTTTTTACAATGTTATTGGTTGAAGTTATTGGTCGCAATTTAATGCTTCAAGTGAATGTAACTGAAATAGTTCACACCTGCTGTTTTGTACGCACAAAAGCAAGATATATACGCATTTTGAGTACAAGCTTAGTCAATTTGCTTGACTTAAATATTAGTTGAATATCGCCCTCACAAATAACTGTAATAAAGTTCGTTCTCCTTCAAATCCAACAGCACAACTCATTGCGAACGTTAACGAGCCATGTCTTTTAAGATAGTTCCCGCTTTGAATTTCGCAGAAATTAATGATTCATTTGAAACTGATTTTGTAAACTATTGTAACAGGGTTGAGTTTGTTCAAAAGAAGTTACCGCCCCAAATAATTAGATAGTATAAAATTAAGTTTTTGGTTCTCGTGACTCCTCCCCTCAATTTCTAGGATTGGTCAGATTTTTTGTTATATATATATAGATTTAAAAAGGTTAATTAGAGTACAAGGATCACTTTCAACTCCTAGGGGTTTATCTCTCAGCATTTCACATTTGAAAAAAGAAAAGAAACAGGGCTTCCTCGTTTTCCTCGAGCACTGCTGGAAAAGACCGACAAATACTAAGAATGCTAATTTTACTTTAAAAAAAGCTCACCTTCTTATCATCAATTCTTGTAAATCCTCCAGACGAGTACCAACAGAATTTTTTTATGTGGCCTTAAGTCAATAAAACTAGTTTAATAAAATTGATCGGTTAATTTAATCATGCGTATTTGACATTTACAGTTAAGACGAAAATCTTATTTAGTCATCATATTTTACCTCAATAAAGGATAGTATAAGTATGAAGGCGGTATACATCAGTATACACGTATTATTTCAGGAGTTGTGTGCCACGAAACAAACAAAAATGTCACATGTAGAAGACAATTCTAGATATTGGATTAATATCCTATTTGTACTGTGATTAATAAAGATGAGATGTAATTATTGTGTTAGAAAATGAACACAATTTGCACCAAATCAGAAATATTTATTTTTTCAATTCAGCCGCATAGAATGTTAGATTATTTTACTTTTTAATACCAGCTTTCTGTTGCACTCTTTACGAAATAGCGCGTGTACAGCCTGGTACAATGTAAACACGGAAGTGGGGTTCTGATTGGTTAATTGAATTACGTCATTAATATATCGGCATCTCATTCCCATTAGCATAATGTGACAAGGCGTTAACAAGTTCTTTTTTTACGCGATAATCGGAGGGGTGTGTCCTTCAGTCATATCCAGTACGACAGGACCTTGCCGAAAACTTAAGAACTTTTATAATTTGCGTTTCAAAGGTATTATTTCATCTCGTTTGTACGTAAATCTCTTGAAAAAATGGGTTTTTTCTCATACAATGTGTGCATGCGTATCAACATTTTCAAATAAAAAGGAGAGACACGTCTTACCATCATGATAGTAACGTTGACGTTAATATTTTGTCCAATACAATTCACCCTACAATCGATTTCAGTCAGCTAGGGTTACTTATCTGGTTCATTCTATGTCCACTTCTATCACATACTGTCCATCAGAGATCGTAAATAGGATGTTAATTATGGTCAATATCATTGGCTATGATCTGGCCACGCCAAAGGCGAAATGAGACCTCTCCAAACCGGCGCCAAAGTTCACGATCGTTCAAGCTGTCCATCCATTTCCTTGTCTACTATAAGTGGGGATTCTTGATTGCTGCTAATATAGGAATCGGACAGCTGTTTCTACTTCATAAAAATTATTTATCGGAATTCGACTATTCTGGTTGAATTCATTAATCGGAATAATAAAATGTTCAGATTCAGTTTGCAAATCAATGACGTAACATTTCTTTAATTTCTAATTACAATAAACTAAATTATTATAAATGTAAGATACATAAATTGACATCCTTCATTTTACGTATAGTTGATGTTGTTATGTTGTTATCAACTCGTACAACATTGTTTAAAGAAATAACATCATCTGAATACACTTACTGGCGACAAATATCGCAAATTATCCAAAATAGTCGTTTTCTGTTCAAAATAGTTAACAACATCGGTCCTATCGATTCTACATCACATCCCATGAAACATTTAACAGTAGCCTGGTCATACGGCAAAAGGTAGTTCAATTTACTAGCATGAAATTTGATGATAAAATACCATTATGCAAGAGCTTCAAATGATGGAAATGCAAAATATCGTGTAAATCGGAGAAAGGAAGAATTCGGTTGGAAGGCTTCAATATTGCAATATTGCAGCAAACGGGTTTGGTTTTGGTAAGGTATTCCAAACTGGTGATAGAAGCAACTTGCGACCAAGCGGACAAAAAACACAAGGAAAGAAAGCAGGAATCTTCCCAATGATCTCGAGACTGAAAAAGTCTGCAAAACATCAACTGCAATGAGAGCTCACGAACTGCAATAAGCCACACAAATGCTTTTTTTTTTCGATAGTTGCGTGACCTTGTCATTTGAGATGAATATGTTCAGTCTGTTTCAATATTGCAATCTTTGGAGGACTCTTATACATTCCCCGTAGTTTCTTCCGATCACCATTTTTGTCTCCCAGCACCATTTTCTGGACACCTTACCCAAACCAGATTAACACTCTAAAGCCTTATGCTCTGGACAAAAACCTCCCCTCTCCGCGTTAGATTATTGGTTTCCATTTCCGCCATTTCAAGCTATCAGACCTTAGGTATATTATTACCAAATTGAATCTTTCGCCCTATAACTAGGCTAGTCTTACCTGTTTCAGGAGATGAACTTTGAAATCGATTTCAGAAATAAAGGGTAATGCAGTATCCTTTACATACAAATATTGTGTCCGAGGCAGTAAAAACTTTACTAACTATTTATACGTTTTTACTGCCGAGGACACATTATTTGGGTGTAAAGGATAATTTATTACCACAAAATAGTGCGATTTTAAGAGAAAATATCAATATTTTGCCCAAATACATGTATTTTAGGTTGTTTACTTTTAAGGTGGAGCGAGTATGCGTACTGACGGCGCGTATCGCGGAAATATTGTACGCATAACCATGGTAACCAAGCGTAATGCTATGCGTAGAATATGTTACGGCGCTTGACCCATTATTGCGACCTATTATTTTGCATAATGGATCGTGAGGCTAATAGAATCTATAAGTGATTTTATATCTTAGGTTTAGAAATCGCGAAATGTCGGACAAAATTCAAAAATATAATAATATTAATGTGTTTCAATCAAGCTTTTCAAATGTGTTTTAAAGAAATGTCTATATTGGCCCCAAAGTACACCAGAATTGTGCAGTAATACATACGTTTACTTCTGTAGCTTTACCAATTTGTTTATTTCCTGAGGACATGCACTTGCACTTCCGGGGACAGGCGCTTGTACTTTGCCGATGTAGAACCTATTATGTTATACCAAAATAGAGTTATTGTCAAGCTTGTTCTGAAATAAATATATGTTGGTATAAATTAGTAAGGAGCAAGGAGGACAGAATGTCACTTCAAATTAATTCAACAGACAATTGCACTTTCTTGATTGTAACTTTCTCATTTGCAAAAGCATCAATATCTTGATGTCCTTGAAGGTTTAGAAAACAAGTGTGTTCAGTAATATTAAGATATTAAATTAAGTTCATTGAAATCATTAAACCTCTATGTGTATGTCGTTGCTGTCGACCTTTTTTTTATGATGATAGCTTTTATTATAGGAGAATGAGACACTTTGAAGATTGGCTGATTATATCTTATCGATACAAAACCTTGTGATCACGCACACAAATATCAGTATTAAACTGTTATATAAACAAGCTTTATCATAAAATGGCAACGCTCATAATGAATTATTCATAACTGCCTTCAAAATGATGAAAAGGAATATTCCATTTAATCCAATAAAGTAGTCTCATGCCATTTTAACCCATAACTTCTTGCAATAAAGTGCAAGGGTTGCTGTTAGTTTCGTCTCCCTATTTAATATCCGATGAATAATGTTTAATTGGTGTCTGGGTATTGTTGAAATAAACGCTAACGTCAAGATGGGCGATGAATGCCATTGGTATTGGACTAAATTAATTCCAGAGTCTATAGATTTTGTTCTTGAACCACCGTTTTAAAGGCGATGTGCAGAAACTTTCCAAATATTAATGATTTGAGAGGGTTTATTATCATAATGAAGCGTTTGTATATTCAAATACAGGTCATAAAAAGAATGAGTTACCTCTAAAAATGCTTTATAGAATACCATTAACAATATTCTAGTAACTTTCGAAACGGAATTTGAAACGAACTAAGAAACGCACATGAGTTGTTAATTTTACTTATAATCAAAAAACTGTTTAAAATATATGTTGCAGAGGGTATAGGCCTATAATTAAACTGCTTAATCCTTCAAATCTACCGGCAGAGACTAATCTCACATCTTAGTTCGTTATTTAGAAATCTTGTGAATTAACACGAATTAGGGTCAACTTTGAAACAGCCTAAAGGTCACTTTCTGAGTCAGAAGAGTTGAAGTAATCAATGTTCAAGTAACGGTCTTATGCACAATGGATATATCGGAAATTGCAAAATTGGACTGATAGTGTATACGTGTGCCGCTTACTTTTATCTTATACACTGTAGAACTTTAGCAGTATACATCCCATGTACTCCCAGCATGCTTTGAGCTTCCTATTTACGAAATGAATTTGAGCACATACCATTGAAATATACACATTGTAAGGAATCTGGAAACATTCTAACCGTTAATATGCGGCTTTTGTATAAATTATTTTCAAGTGGAGCCCATTATGATCTATTACTGTACTTGAACCAATGCTGTACTTGAATTACAACATTGAAGTATCAATGTTATCGGGTCGTCGCGATGCACCATGGGATCGTATAAATGCGTCCTCTGACAATACCTATATTCTACGGACTGCTAGCTGTACTATTTCTTAAAGACATTTGGACGCCTTTTATTTAGATAAAGGTCATTATTATTGTAAGCCATTATCATGGTGAATACAATTTAATTCTGAGCATTGACATTTAAAAATAATAATAGATTTGAAGGGGCGTTTCAGATTAACATTGTACGGTAGTGATTCGTATGGTGTCATTCTCTACTGCGAAAATATGTGTTTTCCATATTGCTGCCAAGCATACGAACCATTGCAATCCATTAACTTTAATTAAATCATATATTGTGTTACAAATATATTTTAGGTTTATTGTAATTTATTTCGCTTTCCAAGTAGGACCACTATTAACATTAAGTTACAAATGTTTTACTAACCCGGAAATCATACTATTTTAAGAAGTATGTTAACCACAATGACATGATATTGTGAGCTTCATCTCTTGTAACTAGAATATTAACCTTCATCATTATATTACATGATGAATTTATGATGACAGACATAAAACTTGAATCACAAGATTAAATTTCATTTCCAAAACCAAGTCCTAACGCTGACTGACATGGCCAGCCATGACGCAATCCAGTTCAATTGATGTGAATCCTTTTTATGCGAAACATCACCTGTGTAAATGAATTTATTTTGGGTCCACTTTAAAGATTCTTAAATTGGCAACCGGCAACATTCATATGGATTGATACATAAATCTTTCATGAGATCAATTGAACCGACTGCATCTTGTACAATGGTTCACCTCATTGTTGCAATAGGCAATAACGTATGTGAAGAATCTCTCCTTACATTTAAATATACATATCTCACAAAGCCATAATGATCTCATTCCTAAAGTCAAAGCTCAATCAACCCCATTAAACAAGCAAAGGTCAAAGTATAACCTCAAATAATGGGACATGAGTTTTTGTACCAAATACATCCAAAGGTCATTCTCTGAGTGTAGAAGTATATTAGGGTTTAGGAACTCTGTCGTAGAGATGGTCATGTTTGCGATCCTAGTTACTTGTGAATACAGCACAGGAGTAAACAGGTAGTGATGACAGTAAAGGAGCAGTCCAAACCTTACTTGGCCCCACCCTTTGCTTAGACGGTATGTCTGGAAGATCTGGAACACGAAGTGGCATAAGCATCTTTAGGATTAAAGTTAAGCATTTATTTAGATATCTATGTGGTGCTGATAAATAAATGATGGTATGTTACTTGTATTTTGTCGTCTCTGGATTAATGTTTGTTTTATCGGTTTTAATGTAAATGAGATTTTGCGCAGGGAAATATAAACACTACCACTTTAATTTGCTTTTAATTTAGATAACGCAGGACTGCAAATTACTAGTAGTCAAATGTCATAGTGATAGAAATGAGATTAAGAAGTAAATGATGAAACAAAATGTCACGGACATACGCTGGTAGCTTTAATAACATGCACATTGGAAAGTCTGGATTAAGGAAAAATACTTTTATTTTAAAAGTTTAAGGAAATATGAAAAGGCGTTTTGTAAATTCTGCATCTTGATACTTTTACCGAGTTTGATTCTCCACATATATTTGCAAGATAATAATTCAAACGGTTATACATTATTTCAGTTTTAGTTGTCCAATTTTCACGCCCGTTTTCTCATTTTGAATTATTATTAACTCATGTAATAAATTAGTTTGATATGTTGATGGCAATACATATAGACAAGTTAATTGCACCTTTCACAGATCAATTACTTCATTTCATAACCTTCAGCAATTTGTCTCGGTCTAAAACATTTAATTAATAAACTCATTAGGTTACCTAAACTTTATCGGTTGTCAGGTGTAGTAGAGTAGTGTAATATTTATAGCATTAAAACGTCGTGCCTTAATGGCTGACTTTGACTTAACTTGCATTATTTGATGCGTTGTTATAATACATTTAACTTGTTCTCGGTGATATGTTGGTATATGTTAGAGTTGTCTGTATTTTGATGTCCACTTAACACGAAACTAAAATAAATGAGAGTAAACATATTTAGTCGTTCTGATGTTGATAAGCATGTGATTTTTATCCGGATTTATTATTCCAGATTGACCTTACGTAGCCACATTAATATATCGCATTATGTTATTATCCGTAGGTATGTTATTATACATTATAGAAAATTAACATCACCTTTAATTATACTTAGTATCTCATGGAGCTTATAATACATTGGTTATTAAGAATATATGCATGACATTTTTAATAAAATTGAATTAGCTATGGGAGCATGTTCATGTGTTTAGAAAATTACTTTACAATATGTTCGCTCGCCATACTTAACACATTGAAACTGCATAATGTAGGTGGTGCACACGCCAACTCCTGCTTGCTTAAAGATATATACCCTTTAGCGGAACAGCGGGACCTGCTTCTTTTCCTTTTCTTTGGTGAAACTCCTAACACCGCATGTATTGCATGATGCATAAATCACACTACTAAATACATAAACCACACAAGACTTCAGGCTCTGCAAGTGTTTTATGCTAATATGAAAAAAGAACGACCATGTGAACCCGACCCTGCACATCAAATGTTTTCTTACCTGTAGTATTAATTTAGTCACTTAGTAGCACATGGGGTAAGTAAACATTTCGGGTATAGTTGAATAAAATGACCACAAATCTAGGTTTAGTCCTCAAAGGGGTATACACCTTTGGAGAACAAAGATAACTTTCTTTCTTTCAAATGTATAACTTTTATCATGATTTTATTGCATAATTGCGCAATCACAAAGCTACAACAGATGCAATATCTTTCGCCTCTTTTTAAATTTTAATCTTGTAGCTAAGTAGAGAAAGTACGTATCAAAATAATTGTATATTTTAAAATTAACAAAGGAAATCAACACTGTCACATACAAATCACATAAGCACAACATCGGTCTGTTATCTAGTTTATGTAAGCTTTCAGTGTATGTGTAAAGGTTTTATGACCCTAGGGTGTGGTTTGTTGCCCAGCTACAAATTACACAATAGCAGATGCGTCTCTCTGTAGTTGTAATGTACTTTAAATGACCACTTGTATTGTGATTAGCAACCTAGAGTGATATACGAGATATTTGGTAAATGTGCAATGTATTTCTATCCTCATATGCATCACATGTAGTGTGATTCACCATGTTCAATTAAGTATAATGGCTTTTAGTACATCAGAAAGATACCAGATAAATAATTGATAAATCTTCAAAAAGATACATGTGTTTAAATTCGATTCTTTTAAAACGGAAGAGAAATACTTCTCCGGCAAACAAAGGCAAAAAATAATATTAATATGACAAAACCTTGTAACTTTAATATAGGGTGAGTCAAAATGATTTTCAGCAAATCGGCAAAACATTGACAATTAATCGAATTTTCAATCAAAAATTTAAGAGAATGTAACAGCTTAAAATTGTTACAGAATCTCCCCATGAATTGTGGGACAATCTTCTACTTTCCCAAGTTAGTTTGCAGTCACCCTCTCAAGGTCATAGCATCCATTAGAGACAGTTTTTATTCTACATTTGCTATATCGGTTAATACTTGTAAATGAGGAACCAGATCGC
Organism: Amphiura filiformis; assembly: GCF_039555335.1. Lineage (NCBI taxonomy): Eukaryota > Metazoa > Echinodermata > Ophiuroidea > Amphilepidida > Amphiuridae > Amphiura > Amphiura filiformis. The sequence continues at coordinate 45,928,037 of NC_092644.1, read as the reverse complement.
AAATACGATGCTAAAAAACGTCGTTCTGTCGATTAGTCTATCGTTAAGTCGCATACTCAAATGACAAACTAATGAATTATTCTACTTTCATTTAGTTTTATTTATTTATTTATCTGAATCTACAGTAAACCGAGATATAAATTAGACATATAAAGCAAATTGTGGGGAAAATTTTGCCTAGAACTAGACCCTCGAACGGTTATCCTTTTAGAGGTAAAAGACGTAGGTTTATTTTTTTAATACTGGTTTTATACTAAGTAAATTTGACAGATATCCTCAAGCTAGCCACAATATTTCACATGGCCTTTGAGATTTGCAATAAATGACTATACCTTCACCCTACTATCTATTTGTGATGACAATTTAGATATAAAAACCTTCACCTTCATGTCGATGAAAATATATCAATATTTTGATTATGTTCAAATTTAATAACAACATTCAAGGACATCGATAAATTGATTACATAAAAAACACACATTAAAGGTAAGATGCAAAATGCACTACTCGATTAAATCGTGTCATATAAAATTGCAATCGTTGATGAGTTATTTTTGCAATTATGTTGAAATATTTCTTGTAGATTAATTTGAATGCAACCGTTTTCCTAATGTTTTTATTAGATATCGTTAATCAATCACGAATATATAACGTCTGGGTTATATTGAGAAACTTGGATTATTGCTTAATTATTTCCGATTTTAATTTCTTACTCGCTATAATATTTGGCTTGTAATTACACGTATGCAACATCCGTAATGGTTTATGGGATACAAGGAATGACCCGAGTAGATTAATATAACTTAGCCCCCAAGAGGATTGGTCAACTGCTACAATTTATAATTGAAATTGGCCTTGTATAATATTGCCCCAGATGTCTGTTTTTTAATCCTTGCAATGCTACAAATATTGATTCTGTGGAAAACATACCAATTATTGTTATGTAACCAATAGTGAGACTTGTTCGTCACTGGTTAAAAATACCGCAATTACATTGTTTTACAACTGGTTGAAGTATAAGCGGGTACATTGTAGTCTTTGTAGTGTCCAAATGGCTCTCTATAATCGGTCACTTGAACATCTATCGTTTTAACACATTTATGTCATTGAATATACACAAGCCGCGGCTAGCAGAACGTACCTCGTATTTCAAGTAGGTTTCACTTGAATATTTTCTCTCAAACCAGAGATCGATAGAAGGATTAAGGTCTTTATTAGGTTTCTTGTATATTCCTAGTTAAAATATCGATGTAATTTGGACCCATTTCCGGTTTCGATGAGGAGAGATTATCTTCTTAAAGGTACGCCGGACTCCCGAGGGGACACAGCAGGATGGCTAGTCACGAAGTGGGCAAAGTTGTTTGAATTTGCCGGGCTTTGACACACTTGAATTATTGCAATCCTTTTCATATCGAAAGTTCTAATGGGATATTTTGGTTTGCTCTAAACAACGTGTTCAGATTCTCCCGTTTGAAGCGTACGTGTTAATTCCGTTTGACTGAATTTATAGGTACATGAAGCTGAGCGATATCGATTGCTTCATAGCAAATGAAGTCAGAAACACTTTGGCATGTTTGACATTAGGGAAGAGTTGTTTACCTCATTGTCTTTGTACATACATCCACATACATACATAGCATACAAATTACATACATAATACAGATAAATGATTTATGGAAAGCGGTTTAAAATTTATCAGATGAAATTCTAAGCTGAACAAATTATGTATTTATTTTTAAAACAAAAAGAAACACAGCGGAACAAGATATACATAATGAATTGTAATATTTCAGTTTCTTCCTAAAAAAACTGGAATTGATTTTATCCCTGATGCTTTAGGGAACCATGAAATTCCCTTGGGCCAAGACAGAGAAGGTTTTTAAACCAGATATACTTCTGTCCATTGAGAGCGTTTATAGTCCTTTCTAGGCTGATTAAGCAGAGTCTTATCGGAAGAAGATCTCAATTCATGACTTCACGGGAGTATAGGCTGAAATCTGTCTCGTTCAAAGGAATTAGGGGCACCGCCTGAGTTGTTTTTTTGGAATATCAAGTTTAAAAAACGTCTTATTTTTGGAAAAAGTCATTCTCATCATAAGGTTAGGTACCAGTTGAGCGAATGAAATGATGTTGCACAGCACGATTTTGCAGCTTAAAGGTACGCCGGACCTTGGGATACATAGAGGATTGCATTGTCGGGACAGTATGAGAGAGCGACCAGTTGTTGACAGGTATCCTGGTTTTGACATTTTCGGATGCAAAGATATCGAAATGGAATGACAGACTTTTGAGGTTTAATGTCCCTAAACAACTGACAGATTAACATGGTGCAGGAAAAAATATGATTCCCTTAAGATTGATGGAATTGGATCGCTGAGCGATGATGATTGTTTTGCTCAAATGAAGCGTAACCTTTTGAACTGAGTTAATGGAACGAGCGGATACAGCATTTGTCAAAGAACCAGTTACCCGTTCGTCGCTCAGCGATGGAATATAGATTCAGCTTTATACTTCAAAACAATGTTCAACAGTAAAAATAATCGTTGTTTTCACAACTATATAGTAAACAAATCACCTTAAAGCAGCTTTGAATGTTTGGTATAAACTATAGTCTTCCACCTAAGATGACCGTAAATCAAGACCTTATTAGTCTGGACCATAACATAAGAGTTATTAGGACGAAGATTTCCTTTCAACTAAATCAATCTTTGCCATATACATGCATCGCCTCAAGTTGATCTCGTTTAGGATTTGACCTGGAGGAGGGGCACTAAACTGTTTGAAAATGTATGAAACCTTCACTCAATTATCTTTACTAGGAACGTATCAACCGATGAGAAATGTATCCATAATTTGTTGGCGTACTCGGACTCGATGGATGGGTACACTCAAGTTACTGAACGATTTACGCTTCATTTAAAGGAAGTCTCTGGCAATCACAACATTGTGCCTTATATGATACGAATCACGTGGTATTATTTGAAACAAACTCATATTGACCATTAAAACGAATTAATACAGCAATGACGTCCCAGTAATAGCATGAAGGCATGACAACAATTGAGCACAAATAACCATGACGTCATATCACTAAACAAACACAAAATGTTTTTTAAAACGTTATAATCGTGTTATAAACGCATTTTGGTTTATGGTCAAAACTCTTTAATAACATTTAAAACACTAGTTAAATAAAGGTCATGAAAACACCTTTAAAACGTATTTGAAAAAAACCCAACACTACAACAACAGTTTTAAAATGTTTGTTAAATGTTATTGAACAATATCTTTGGCTAACATTTTGGCAACATATTTGTCTACACTTCATAACATAATGTTAAAATGTTTTACATTAGGTTATTAAAACATGTTATACCCTTTAGATGACTCGACATTTAAAGGTGAAACTTTTTGTGTCAAATGACGATAATGTGGCAGTTGTAAATCTGTAAAATTGCAATATTATGTTGCTTTTTTGTTTTGAAATTAATTGATTCTAACAGTAGTAACAGCAATATTATCTTTTATCAATAAAAAGCCTTCCAACCCCTTTGAAACATCCGGTTGAAGCTATTGTAGACTTATTTATTAAACAAATTAAAAAGATCAATATAATCAATCAATCAGGGCATAATTCTAAACATGTGTTCACGGTGATAATTTGTTTACAAAGTGAGACAATATTATGTAATTGAATATGCCATATTTGGTTTTTATACGACAAATTAAAGCTAATGAACCTCAATTACTAAAAACCATATAAAAGTATATGAATATAATTGAATACTATTAAAATACTATCAACATGCTGACAAAAATTGACAATTTTCTTTCATTTTGATCAGGTGATCTAGTCGTAAATCATGGTAACACACACTTAAGGTTACACTAGCTTTTGTCCCAATCTGCCCTCAAATTTGATGCAGGTAGCCACCTTAACAAATTTGTTTTAATAAAATAGTAATAATTTATGTGATAATACACCTTGCAGTACTCATCTGGTCTTATTACATTCGCACGAATTTGTTTGAAGGCTATGACTTTAAAGGTAACTTTAAATTTATTGAGTGACGACCCATTGATTTTGACCAATACGGTAGGATCACTAAGGCCTAAAAGATTGTTGTCGATTTGCGCTATACCTCTTTACATTCAGTACATTTACTAAATGCTAAAAAAGGCATGATTATACACTGAACACTAAAGTAATGCCAAGTGCACATACATATAATATTATATGTACTACAGTTCTTGTAACAAACAAATCATCTTGTTTTTTTAATATTGCTTTTTTAAAGACAATTCCAATAATTTCAAAAAGAAAACAACTCACAAATTATGGTTATCATTGAAAACCATTATGTTAAACAATAATATAACCATAAATAGTCCTATAATAGATGATAACATTTTATGAGAATGATATTACCAGGCATGTATGAGTTTCTACTTTGCCCAAAGCTATACGCGATAGTGCGTGGTCAATATTTCGTTGATGAAGTAGAGAAACGAAAATCCATAATACCATGAAGCATTTTTTTTATTATCACACAACGTGATATATGAGAATGCATTTTGAATGTCCAATTTGTGTGAAAAAAAGATATGGCTCGTTATTTTGATCTTCAATAAGGCAACATATATGATATATTAGCATTTCATTTTTTGTTTCATGAAACTAATTCGAATTTATAGAACAATGATCTAAATGTTATACTCGTACTTCTAATGATTTCTTCCATTATTTCAGCTTTGCGGAAGCAATATGTTCCGCGTATCTTAATAAGTCGGTATGTGTGGCCTTGATGGTCACAAGCGTCATAAATATTTCATGTATTATAGCATAAGACAAAATTGAACATTAATATGAAAACACTGACTAAAATTTGATGTATCGCACACTGTAGAATATTGTGCTGTAATTTTACGGAAACAAAAGTGTTTCATTTACAAATTTTCTGTAATGCTATGCTAATTATCGTTAAAGAATTTCCATATTCTATATTCTTACAGAACATTAAAGATTTCTGGAGAACATATTTCCGGGACAATGCCGGCAATTTTACTTCCGGTAACTTCAGTCAAATTAGAGCACTGTTTTTTTGGATTGGAATTATTACATTACACATATATACCGCAGTTCCAAAAAGTACCAAAAGGCCATTGTCATTCACTCTTGCGTTTTGGACCAGGATTTTAATGGCCATTGGGATTTAAGATTATTGTTGGGAAGTTTTAAAAACCGCTGTCTGTTGTCACTGTTTCAGAAAGACTGTACGGCTTATATTCGTTACAGTGTAGCTTTGTTAATTTTTGCTACCAACATATTTTACTTGGTGTATATTTTTGTTCATTTTTATCTGTATTCGATATGCCTGTATCAGATACTGGTACTATGTTTTAGAACCATGAATATATTGAGTTAGCGGATGGGTGTGGCATTTTGTCAGTCTGTATTCCATACAGTGATTGTTTTCACAAGGCATGTAATATTGGCTGGTGCTAAAACCTTTCTGTGCCTTGACAAATTAAGTAGGCTAAATCAAGACTTATTTGATTATATTTTCACCGTTAATAGAATGTAAACAAGCTTTTGGTTATATAAAGCAGGTTTAATGACATTACCCATTCCGACGTGCAGTTGTCTCATACTGCGCCTATAGACACATTATACACTAAGCTTATAAGATGTGTTTCATATCAATCTCCGACGCCACAGTTCTTTAACCCTAACATACATGTTTCCTGTTTGAATGACCTCTCATTGATTCACTAACATTAATACTGTGCAATACCATTCCGTATTAAACTCTGCAGACATAATGAAAATATTAAACCGTACGTTGTCACAGCGAACGATACTGTTTTGCCTGATAAACTGTGATAAACTAACTCACATGACTGTGATTGGACGGATTTGTCAACTGTCTTTCCTACTTTATTGCCTGTAAAAATAAAAGCCATTTGTGGGGATACATTATCTCAGAACCTGAGTATGTTTCAACAAAGTATACTTGTAATAGAGAACTTCTTATCATCTCTGAACGAGTGTTCATTTTCTCTAGGTAATAGTTGTTCATGAGAGCATGCAACCTAATGTGTGGAAACTTATTAGATATATTAGATTTTTATATAACTACTTAAGAATAATAAAGTGCGTGGTCAATACACCTTTACATTAATAAATAGGAGCAAGGACACGAGGTGCAATAAACTGACACGACAAAGTAAACAAAAATCGCCAATTAATTAGGATTTGATCTAGTTAGAAAGGTAATTAGGTCTCAAGATGATGGTCAGTCTAATGTTAAACGGTTATGTCCTCAAGTTCAACGTTGCTTAAACTAACAGCAAGATTGATAAGGTAAACTTTCCACAGGAAAAAAGAGTAGTCCGCTTATAATATCTCTTGGCGGCGTGGAGACTGTAATGAACTAAAACGCCCAGATTTACCACCAAATGGCTATGTGTAGTTGTGGGACCATCCTTTTCACTCATTTACACAAAAAGACACTAATGCCATTCTGATAATTGTCAGGAAAGTATTTTTTCCCGAATCTCAGCTTAAATAATCTAAAGACCCAGTATATAAGATCGCATACTGTTATTTGTTACAACACATCACATGTGAGGCCTTTATTTGTAATAATGGATCGAGTCCCGTAACACATTCTACGCATAACATCACGCCTAGTTACACGTACATTATTTTCGCGATACACGCTGTCACTTACGCGTACGCGCTCCACCTTGAAGTAAACAACTTTAAACGTGTGGGCAATAAAGTTGAACTTTCTCCTTAAATCACACTATTTTATGATAAAAGTTAGTATAAAGAGTGTAGCATCATCCTTCACACCTAAATAGCGTGTATTCGTCAGTAAAAACGTTTAGATACTGGGTTCGGCTGCGACTCACCCATTATTTAAGGTTTTACTGCTTCTTGGTGTAAAGGATATTGCATTACCCTTTATTTTTTTAAATAAAACAGAAATAGTAGGTGTCAATTTTATTGTATTTGGTATTATTCTTCAAAACGATAATAATTATCATTATACAAACTAAACATATAACAGCACTAGGCAGCCATTCAATGATGCCAAACCTTTATGCGTTACGTAATTAAAACACCCAGTCAGATGTATTTTACACCTGCCAAACACAAGAACCAATTTCGTAAACTGGACGTTGAATGTACACTCTCATGAATATTGATTGGCAACATTTTCCAATATGTCAGACACAATAGAACAATAACCCCTGCAGTGCGTTGGGTAATTCCCACTGTGGTAATTCCCCATGGAGGCCTCCTGGAGGACAGAATAATATTTAAATGAGGATGACTCTGTCATGAGTGACGTCGTATCGTATATCCTCTGTTGGAAACCCAATACATGTAGTATCACATAGTGGTAAACATAGGTTGATGATAACTAAAGTACATCATCCCAAGTTAGTTTTATATCAATACAAAGACTGAAATAAATTGAACCTTATCTATATTTCATACACTCCTATATCAAAGCAGCCAATCAGAAAAGCTGTTAGAAACTACTCGCAGTGCTTTCGCACCCGGTCGTGTCGCGTAGGGTTGATTCATTTTAGGGCTGGTTGACATGCATTTATATTTGGTTCTATTTTCCAATATTTTTAGGGATAATTGTGTTATAAAACAGCAAAATTCATGTTGTTTTTTCTCGTGTATGAAATACCGTAGGTTATGCGTGTCACTTGTTGCTCGAAAAATTGTACAAAATAATGCATTTGTACTGAGATGTTGATGCGTCTAATGCACTCCCCACTTCGGGGCTCGTGCATTAGACGTATCAACATCTCAGTACGTGTGCATTATTTTGTACAATTTCACTCCCAACGCGTTTATTAACCTATAAATATGAATCTAATTTATGATATTCCTATGACATAAATGTTACTATTGTTTTACCAAGTCGTGTTATCATACCATTTAAGGGTATCTGCCCTACACAGGTTGGTTTAAAGTGCAAGAATAATAATATTGCACCTGCTTTTTTCTACCGGGAAAACTTGTAACATTTTAACATGCAAAAAAGCTTAAAAATAATCATTCATGCTATTTATTTAACCTAAGAGTCACAAAAATTTCAAATCGTGTTCTGAATCTAGGCTCTTTTAGTCGTAGACATGTGTTTCACTTGTTGTTTACATTTTATTGTCTTTTTATTATGGTGCAACAAAAGTAAGAACGTATAATACGAATTGACAGAATAAATATATATGAAATATTTATCTGTGATTAGAAAAAGTACAACATACATGACGATTGACGTGACGATATGGTGGCTTTTCATAAATTTTAAATCAACAGTTAACATTTACCAATGCCAAAGTGATCAACATTCGGTATTAGACGTTCCATGTTGGCCCATGCCAACAACGCTCTACGGAAACCGTGAATTTCAGGACATATCTAGAGTGCGCTGTTTTATCCGTCTTTGAATATTTTTAAATTTTGTTGATATATCAAAATATTTAAAGCTTACTTTTTATTTTCTATTTTCTCAAAACTTTTGTTCAAGGAGACAATGACTCTTGTTAGTGCTTGGAAATTAACACGGAACTTTCAAAACTACATTTATCTGTATGCTAATACCTGAACAGAATATAAATGTCTTCCTAACCTTAGCACAACAGCCGGAAGTGTTTTACTTCAAGAAAATATATATCAAACAATAAACATAATAGACGTTTTCCTGCTAGTATTAATTAGTCGTGTATCCTTAAATAAATTTCTAGGTTGTTTCACAATTTACTCAACTAAATGAGCATATTTTCATAGAGTTACACACGCATCCTTGGGCGTTAAAATGTGTTGCTGGTACATGTATGACATAACTGTTCGTTGGAGAAAAACAGTTCAGAGAACAAAAAAGAGGTGAAAAAATGACATATGAGTGAATAAGAATATGCCCCCAAGTGGCTATGCCTCAAACGTTGAAATGTTGTGACTACTAAGTACAGGCGAATATCGACGATGTGTCTTAGTGCCGAAAGCAATGGAGGAGATTTGGGGAGAATCTAAATAAGCAGAACTACCTACACTACTTGATTAAGACTAAACTGATATCAAAACTGTGAGAGAGCTCTCACTCTTTTATTCCTTGCACTTTTTCTCATCTCTTAATGTAACGTATTGCGCAGAGAGCGTTGCGTGCAAAGAACCAATATCAACACATCATCCACAAGTAGCGGGAGCACGTTCAATTTATATAGCTTCTTCGTGTGTGCTTTTTGTAAATTTAATTTTTCCCTATCTTGGTGGTGGTGTGACCATGGTATACCTTAACTTATGACTAGGACTGTGTCTAGGTCATCTGTCTTCATTAACTGCATGCGACGGCAAGGACTGCATTCAAATGTTAGGAGCTAATCATATGCCACGTGCAAGCTTTTTCAATATCCTAGACATAAGTTCCTCTCATATGGTGAGATGTTAGACGTAAAGTTGTTTCTGTCTCTAGCTGCTTAGCGCATCATGTCTGGATTCTTATAGGAAATTTTAATTGCTTGATGGAATGAAGGACAAAGAGTACGATGTACTGGAACGAAGAGACACGGTAAGAGCATTATTTGCTGATTTTTGTGTTTATTCCTTTGAGCTTACAAGAAACTTGACGATGGAGTCCTTTGGAAAAGTCCACTCAACGTCGTTACCCGAGGTATTTTGTGTTAAATCCATACAGATCTTTTTACGAGTAAATCCTGTTAAACCTGCGGCATTTTCCTGTTTGAGGACTTGGTGTATGTTGACATTATGTAGGGTTTCAACCATTTTAAGTTATGGTGTTGAATATGTTATGAACTAGGGTGTATGCATAATGTGAGCGTTAGTTGCTTGCTTGTAAAGCAAATATGAAATACTATTTTATCCATGTTCATTTGTACAATTGTGACATTTAAACTTGTTTAAGTGTTGATTTATATCAGCCATCTTTATATAGCTTAACTAATATAAACTGTTGAGGATACACGAAGTCGTTTCAAACATATTACGTTTACCAACATACACTGAAAAAATATACTCATTCACCTTTCCGTGGTAACATTGCATATTAGACCACTTGTAGCTAATTGATAATTGCATTTTCCCATCTAGTATTCAAATACAATGTATCACGGCCTTTACAATTTCTACCTACACATTTTGGAATTTGATCTGACTATTTTCCCCGTCATATTTATTGCTCTTGTAAGGCAACTTTCACAGACAACTTATTGTCGCAACAGGCACTTCTAGTTGGCTAATTTCTAAAGCTATTTATGCTGCGAACCATCTTTTCTTAAATACACCCTAAGGCATTTGGTTTAAGTTATTGTTAGCATAAAACGTGTCTGAAATTTAATTGAATGAACTCGATTAAATTCAAGTTCATTGAGATGGGTGTGAGTTACCATGTGCTTATGATTATTAATGATAATGTGAATGGTTTTGTTTGTTTTATGATTGGCTAATGTTGGCTATTGACACGCGAGCAGGATCCCCCTATATTGAATGATAGTTAATATAGGGTTACTTCATTGTCAAGGGTTTGCGCTAGTTGAATTTAATCAATGAATGCGGTGGCAAGAGGTTTAACATGTATGAGTCTTCCCCAGTATGAATAAAATATTCCCGTCCTTGTCATGGGATCTTTGATGTTGTCAGTAAATAGATAGTAAGGGCTAAAGTTACACCAAACCATGGAACATGTCAGTCAAGCTTCCCTATGTATAATAGAATCACTAAACAGTAATAATCTGAGTATCCCTGTATGTTTGACAGAGAAATTCACCTCTCTTGTTATCATTTTTATTCCCCCTGTGCTTTGTTGTGAGTTGGAAGTTGTGCTGCGCGCATGATGTGAATCCACATAGGCCCCCGGCAAGTCATGACCAGGTAACTGGCCGTGTATACCCGTTAAGGTGTTATAGCATATTTGTACCCCTAGGCCGCCTTGCAGGGGATGGTACATCTACCATCTTCCCCTAGAGGTACCGGCGGAGGTGATTTCATTTGAAAGACAGTTGACTCAACCCGTATAATCGTTTGCGTGTATGTTAGTAGCGTTCTATGATTTGAAGCCTCAGCTATCATCTCCTGTACCTCTTTAGATACAATCCCATCTCGTGGGACTTCACTCTGCCGCGCCAAATCCTATTTAGGATGGATTTCATTGAACTAAAGAGTTTCAGGAAGGTTCCGCCAGATATACTCCTATTATAGAAAGTATGCCTTCACCAAATTCATTGGACCACGAATTCAGCACATCGTCTCTCGCCCCACTGAATTCAGCTGTCAGGTTTTAGGTAGGGGGGTGATCTCTGAACCACTTTGTGAGGTATTTTTTCAAAACTTGTGGAAATAGTTGTAGTGGCATTGTGTTAGTGGGAAAATGCCTTTTGTTTCATCCGATTCGGTTATTTTACCCCCTGGACATGGGGTCTGAAGATATCGAGCTTTTTTGCATGTTTTAGCACAGGCCATATAGGGCCAATACAATAATGATTTCCATGTTATTTTTGTAACATCACTTGTTATTAAATCTTTTACAAAATGGTATCAATGTATATCGGAAAGTATTTTCATTCTTTTGATATCAAAACGGAAGATCCAACACCCACTTGACATCACAATGACGTCATAATATAAAATTTAGATGTCATATTTGTGGGTTGCACCAATTAAACGCATGGAAGGTGGTACGCAATGCTTTTTTTCCACCACACGGAATAAAGGGTGGTGCAATATTTATGTGTACCCCAGGGTCAATTGTGTGTGTGTGTGGGGGTGTGTGGGGGTGTCAATGATTTTTGGCAGGCCAAAAAAAGCATTTTGTGGCAGGTGAATGGGGGACAAGCGATTTTGGCAGGTCGAAGAAAGAGGGGGGGGGCAAGCGTTTTTGGCACAGATCTTTTGGGCACCGTTTCTATATTATGCTCTAAATGTGTAGGAAAATGTCCAAATATGCAAAATCACTGTTCTGGCATTATATGATAAGACAATCTAAGGTTTTAAACTTGGGTTCCCCAAAATCATGTATGTGTAAGGGGGGGGCAAAAGAATCTCTTGTTTTGGGCATGTCAAAGGGTGGTGTTGGGCAAAGGTTTTTGGCACGTCAAAAGAGGGTAAAGTTTTTTGGCACAGCCAAAGGGGTGGGGTGGGCAAACAATTTTGGCAGACCATTGTGGGAATTGACCACCCCCAGGGTACACGTGATTATTGAACCACCCCTTATAAGGAATATACTCTTAATTTCGGCGTCTTGGATCAAGTTTCTACCATAAACAATATGCCCAAATTTGTGAAAAATGTATAGATTAGAATTGGGTGTTTTATGTTCCATATTTGAAACAAACAATCTTAATTGCAATATTTCGTGTCCAAGAACCAAAACTGGGTGCTATACTCTGAAAACATTAGGGTACAAATATACAAGTTCCAAAGTTGGCAATAGGAGTCTGTTTTAATTGCATAGGGAAAGTGGGGTAATGCCGGACTGTGGGGAATCCGGACACGTCGATTGCAGCTAAACGGAGAAGGGTGGCACTATTATACTACCTTAGGGTATTAGCTACCTCAAGTTGTACCTCACGTGTACTGCTACCAGCGCTTTGGGTCTCGTCTTTCTTTGTGAAAATTACGAAAAAACAGAAATTGTCATTTTTGACTTTTTATCTGAAAAGTGATTTATTAGCTGGGTGACAGTTAATGCGACAAGGGACACAGATGAAGTATGGATGGAAATTATGTTTGATACTTGATTGTTAGCTGGATGTATGAATTCTGATATCTTAAAAATGGATTAGTAGAACAAGCACTGAAAAATAAATCGAGACCGTGAGGGGTAATCCCGGACACACATGCGTCTCTATACAGATGGGGTAATGCCGGACACTTGTTATTTCGAAAATATAGACAACAACAACAGCCCCCATAGTTGTATGCTTGAGGTAACAGAAGTACCTAATACATTCAGGGATTATCATCATACTCCACTTTCCCTCTTAGCAACAATCATGTGTCCGGGATTACCCCGTGTCCGGCATTACCCCATCATTTTTTCAATTTTGTTTTTAATTATAACTTATTAACTATAGATGTTGAGTTATTAAAACTGGTTACTAGTTAGAACATTACTCCTACTTTGCATTGATATGATTTTCACTGATGAACTTTATTTAATCTTGTACCTGTGTAGTCTTAACGAAAGGTGCCGGGATTACCCCACTTTCCCTATGCATGACTTTCTTGTGATGGCCTTCACGAGATGTGGCTATTTTCAGAAAAAGAGAGATGTTTTTTTTTTACTATGCTTGAAGAATTTAGGCAAATATGAATAAGTGGCGGATGTATGATTTGTTTATGGATGACATTTGCTGTAATCAAGGAAATTATGCAAATGACTCCATTTCAGTCTAGATTGACACCTGGCAAAATCAAATTCACTACATTTTGACGAAAATAGGAAACAATTTAGACTTCACACATATTGCCAAAATTTCTTCCAATCAACAAAATAGAAATGAAATGACCCCAAGAGGTCAAAGTTCCATTGATTTTAGTAGTCAGTAGGCCTATAGTATTATATTATGGGTGATAATTGGTTGCTAGCACATTTATAAGGGATCCAATGCTGAAGGTCGGTAGAACCTTCATATGAACATGGGGAAAGTAAAGGATAATATTCAATAAAATGGCTGAAAATAACTGAACTATTTCCAGGTAAAATTGCCCGTCCCAGGTCACTGAATGGAAAAATTTTACAAATTTGCATGGCCTCTTGTCATGGATATGTCATTGGTTTTCGACCTCATATAGGGCCACCTCTCGACCTGAGTCGAGTGGGTGGTTACCCAGGCTGATGTACAAGTTGCATCCACCCACCCCCAGTTGGACATTTTTTGTTTCCATTTTTTTTAATCATGACATATTTCGCCACTACCAATGATTACCTACACTGATTTAATTCAATTAGGAAATGTTTAATAATACTCTTGTGGAAGGGGTTGGATTAGGGAGTCAAAATATTTTCCGTCGCATTTCAACTAATCTTTATAATTAAGAGATTAAAATTCAGAATCCAACCAATCCCTACCATGAAAATATTTCTGAATATGCCACCATTAACATCAGTGATTCTTGTTATTCATTAGTCTGAGAGCACTGAAAACAATTATCATAAGTTAAATCACATACTTTATAGGGAGAGCTTCAAAACACATCTGCCGGTTGCTCGCCAGTTCCGCCTGGTTCTACCCGGTTAGATCCGGTTTGCATTGTTCTAAACAATATGGAATGCGGTTCAACCGCCACTATACTGAGTCAACCAGCGGCTGAGTTTTGAAGCCACCCAGAAATACACTTTAATTAGCTAACATGCAGCCTATATACTGTACATTACAATGCACTAAAATGGGCAAAAACGGGAAAACTTCAGAAGTTATGTCCAGGGGGTAAAATGTCCGAATTGAATGAAATAAAGGCCATTTTGAAATCACTACAATGATTTTCACAAGTATTTTAAAACTTTGGTTCGAGATCACCCCCCTATTTTAGGGCAAGGGAGTATAATCAAAGCGAGATGGGGTCACTTGCCCGCCGCCTGCTTACATGCTTTCAGCTACCATCCGTATTAATAAGAGTTGCCAAGAGCTGCTTGTGCCAATAATTAACAGTTCTTTTACGTGCCTAATTGGAAGGAGGAGAGATACTGTTTTAAATCAGTACAACATGGATGTTATGGAAGTTATGGACATGATCGATATTGTGGACAAAATGGGACCAGAAAGACCAGGTTTTGGATCAAACTGGACTTTTCTGCATCTCCAAGCTTGAGACGGCCGTCTGTAAGTAAAGTGTAACAAATCTAAGGTGTTGTGATTGATACATTATAATTCAATTAATAAGGTGTGCTGATCGACACCTTTTACCAGGAGCTATAGACGTGGCTAATAGAATCTCGCTATGGAAATAAAATCACCGGCTTTCGAGTTAAATAAATACATATGTGTGAAAAGGAAAGTATTGAAAGGTGAAAAAATGGCACATTTTGCATAATTCTTGAAATCAACACTTTTCTGCTCAAATTGCATTATGGGGCTCAAATAAAGTTTTCGAGACTATATGATCGATATATATTTTTTCTAATCTTATTGTGCAACTGGATGCAATTGTAAAAATGTTAGATGATAGGCAATTTAAAATCGATTTTGAACACTCTGCTTTACGTTTTGTATAATATCTCCGATATGCGAAAATAGGACAGTCTACTTTAATGATGTGAACTCGGCCGTTATAATACGCCTATCAACCGTGTTCATAATATTTTAGCGTAGAAAGAAAAATGGTTTATTTACGCACATTTTGATATCCAATTGGCCCAGTTTTGTTCAATATTTACAATACAACCTTGTTTTAAAAGAAAAAGCTCGAATTTAATAGTTGCATTTATACAGCGATCAATAAACGCAAGCATTTGTGGCATCATCTTCGCGTCGAATTCAAATCAATGCATTTTACTGTAAAAATGACAATGGGTACTTGTTACCTTTAATCGTATACTGAGACCACGTCAATACAATTATATCAAAGAAAGTAGCAACATTACCATAATTAAAGTGCCTTTATCGTGGTGTTTTTAAATATTCAAATACTAAATACAATTAATAGTTTCAAAGTTATGGTCGTATTTATAACGGCTGAGTACTTTTTGTTAGGTCTTTAGATTGTTTTGATAAATAAACAATAATACTTTGCGCAACAGTGAGGCAATTAGATTTAAATGAAGCAAAATGCGTAGGCAAAACGATTTTAAAGTACCTTAACTACAATAAAAGCATCCAAGTGAACGCCTCAGGTTCACTTACACAAGCAATACAGATTAAGGAGATAACGGTGCATTATTTTACCAGTCTATAACTTGCCAACATTGTGGTTTAGAATCATTATGTAACTCGTATTCCACTTCACTGCTGAGCTGAGTGGAAATAAGGTAATTTATTGTAAGTTCCTTTGCAAAAATGTGTGTGTGCAAGTTAGTTAGACAAGTTATTGTAATAGCTTGTATTATATACATACAAATTGCTTATATTAATAGAAAATGAATTAACAACGAAAACAGACAACCAAATGAACGTCAAGGTCAGAGAGTTCTGGTAGACAACAAAAGAATTCGAACGAAAGAAGTTACACTCCATAAGTTTGTACTAGGAAAAGTACGATTGTATAATGTTAATTTTCGATTTAAACGATTCAGTTGTTCTCATACACATGTTGTGATATTCTGTTCATGCATAACTATCTGACTGAACATAACAAATAGAAAATGGTTAACAAGCGAACCTATCAAATATTAAAATACAGTAATAGACTGGATCGCGGCGCCATATAATACACTTAAGGAGCCAATTTGAATCTAATCCGAATGGAAAACCACGTACCAGATTTGTAGGCGCTCTTGACTGGGCATAATAGACTTGTGGTTCCTTCGGCTGTACCTCACAACCACATTATACATACAATCCAGAAAAAAGAGTATTATGTATTTTCATGTTTATGCATGAGCTACGGGCAGCTTTAAAACTATGGAATATTACTACGATTTCTGAAACGCTTAATGCAGAGTTCACTGAAATCAAAAAACACAGATATTTTAATGCAATTTGGAATTATGAATATCGAGAATTCTGAAAGAATCTGGTTGATATTTTAGTCGTTACTCATGCATGTTCTCAGCATAATTGAGTTATTGCTGGAGAAAGCATTTTGTCCGACTGGGTTGCAGCCGATGAATCGACAGAATATTGTTGGCACCAATTTAGAAAAAGGTGACCTATCTGGTACAATTAACATCAAGCCACTCAAGATGTACTATTGATGTACATTAAGCTTCTTATTTTAATTCTAATTAAACGATGCAGTTTCCGGAGGAAAAAAGTTTAGCAAAATATTAAAATTTATAAAAAGCAATATCAGAATCATTCCAAATATAACTTAGATTAACCCTTACCTGTGTTGAAATCATTCTGCTTCACTATATTCATGTTTACTAAGGCTTTAGATCATGATACTTGGAAAAAAGTGAAATTTCTGCCTTCCGCTGCTCATTAACCAACAGCATTTTTGAATGTTCGTGTCAGAACTCGTGTTGAGCAGATTATATCAATGGCGCCCTTTCGAAAGTAGGTTTTAATCAAGTTTAGCATATAGAAAATGATTTAAAAGTATATGGTCATAGATTTTTAAATGATACCCCAAAGTCATATCCGAAACTGGTAGGATTATGCATGGTATCAGCAAGCAAGGACACGCAAACGAAGGTGATAAGCACTCTTAGTATGAAGTATTTAATTGCACTTGTGAGTGATAATATGCGAACCTATAATGAATAGGTTTACTTGCATTTCAGGAATGTACTAACATTGGTCATTCCAATACATAACATAAAGGAACAACCAACCAACTCTTCACAGTGGTTCACTTTTTAAAATATTGTTTAGGGTGTGTTAACAACAATATTACTTAAACATGGCATTTACAATCATATAAAAAAGTAATTTATATAGCAGATAAAATGCACCATTGTACGTTTTTCTTCTTCCATAACAATTGTTTTAATTTGTGTTTTCGGATCTCCTATTGTACCTTCCAATATTGGTTACCTTGGTTGGGTGTATAGTTGAATACGTAGAACGTGGTTCCACATTTTAGTTAAAACTGTGGTTTTGTTCAACCACGCAGTGGTTATATATAAATATAAGCACATAACGTGCCTATTTCTAACCATTGCGTGGTTGAAAAACAAACTGTTTCAACCACAAATATGATTACAATTTTAACCACGTTCTACGTGGTAAGCTATGCAGCCAACCACATATTTTTAAGAGCGTAGTACCATTGAGTAAACCGTGATTCTGTTTGATGGAAACAAATTCAGATCTGAAGTTTACTGGAAAAATCGGAGAGCAACAAATAATAATTTAGCGACATTCTTATTGTAATTGATTATCTCTGCTGCTGAGTATGATTCTCTTACTTGGGCTATTCCATTTAAAATCCACACCCACACTCTGATTTAGATATGTGGGATAGGCTTTACGACGGAATTATAACAATTAGTATGTTTTTTTAGGGGTTCGTGTAGGAAAAGTTTATACTGTCAATTTCGTCAGGAGTAGCTCTGACTTCTGAAGAAGTCAGAGCTATCTGACGAAAGCTTGACTTTAAATCTTGTACGATTTATTTGAATCTAGCTAAAAACATACACTAATTACTCTGATTTAGCTTCAACAAAGGAAGTAATAGGTTTCAAATAGAATAGACAATTAGGTATTTTCCATTTCAAATACACACTCCAGTTGTGAAAGATAAAGGTAAATCCATATGCACGGGGAGTATGGGTTTCAAAATAATCAACTCTAGTCAGTTCCGTTTGAAAAATACACCCTTGTCTTTCATTGGAGATAAGGCAGGTTTCAAGTGGAACAACGCATTACATGTGACCGTCTGAATTCCCGATGTTTACAAATAACAGGTGAATGTTGTTATCATTATCATTACACAGCTGCAATTTTCTGTAAATGAGATGAGCGAGAACCTAATCCATTTACTAAATGTTCTTGATGGACGCTTGCTTTGAGTGCTAATTATATGTATATTGGCATGATTAGTGATACATAAACTGTAATGGTGCTTGTATGTTTTTAGGTAATTGTTTTAGTTATTAAGGGTAATTACAGCCATCATATAAGATTAGAATAATGACGCCTAAAACAATTATTATTTTGAGCATGATGAGAGAAACGCAGAATTGTTACAACCAACTTCTGTTGTTGATTAAAGCCATACTCTACGATGTCTGGTAAATTAAAATTTATTTTACTCTTTGCAAACAAATATGAAATAATATAACTAAATACTATCCGGAAGGTCATTTTAGCCGAAATAGTGAGATAAAATTAAGGGAAACCCCCTTAAATGTATTCAATATTGTTCTGTTGTGTACAAACACAACACATTTGGCTGAGTCCAATTAAGTGTTAGTTGAGACATATCACTTCAAATATGCGAAACAATTAGCTTTCAAAGAACCAAACAACGAAAAAACTATGGCTTTAATAAACAACTCATTTGTATAATTATAATGGTACATTGGATGCCACGCAAAATCATGATTCAGTCTCTTTCGATTTGCGCAGTTGAGGACTATGATTTATAGTGACCGTAGTATGGTTAAAGATTGATCATTTTGTAAGAGTGACTAACAGGCAAGAAAAATATATTAAAAAAGTGCCACATTACTTTTCGTGATAGGATGCTATTGGTATTGATTTTTTAATTATTTAATTTATACAAAATATAACCTTATAAAATCCACATTCTTCCAATGACTTTGTCATCTGGTGATTTTTAGGGACAATAAATGATATGACATGTTTCAAACTGAATTAAGTAAATAAGTGAATTAAGTAAATATAAGTAATGTTTTACTCGAGAGACGGAAATATGTCAACGATTTATGCGGTTCAACTAACTGGGACACGTGCTCTTTAGCAACCAATGTATTTGAGTGGGCAACGAGTATGTGTCGCAAAGGTTGACTGTAATAAAATACAACAAACATGGAATCTTTGTGATGATTTTAGTAATATTACATTGAGTTACTCAAATATCACAAATTAAGCAAATTTACACATTATATTTTCGCTAGTGCTTCATTTTGTTTCGGTATTTGTCTTTGCATTTATATAATAATGTGATACATTAACCTTCTTTGTTCTAATATTTAGAATACACAACTATACAAGGGAATCAGTGTGAGTGAAAATCTTACAAAATTGCAAATATGTTATCAAATGGCAAAGATCAAAAGAAGCAAATATCATACATTAGAATCTAGCAAAAGCAATACATGGTGAGGAATATGCCAACAGCTAAGATACCCACACAACTCAGACGTTCCCATAATTTCATTTATTACAGGCAATCAGTGTGAGGCCACCTCAAGAAACTTTTAACGTCAGTTTGAATAAAAGAACAATTTATAGTCACGAAACAGGTTGCATGTATCAAAGATGGCACACGTTTAGCCCCGAAAACAACCTTTCATTCCGCATTCTCTGCGCTTCAATTTGCTGTTAGAAAAGGAAAAGGTAATAGGAAAAATGGAGCATAAAATTGGCCACAAAGTGCTCATAATGACTTTGAAACATGGATGATGACATTTACTTAACAACATCAACTACTTGAGATGCATTTTTATCTGCTAATGTAACGGCATGGTAGTGACAGGTCTTTTGTGGAAATCGTGATCTTAACATAGATATCGAGATGCTTACGGTGCAGCCAGAGGCCTTAATTTGGGTAACATCCGTAGATTAAAGGCAATAAAGGCAATCATATCATGACATAATAAAATAGACATTCTATTATATGATCTTTAGAAAGAAATAATCTAGATCTAAATCTAAATAATCATCGTTGGACATCAAGATATGTAGCAGACTAGTGCTGTACTAATTATCAATAGTTGCATTGTCAATGGTATTAGTTATTTTCAAGGTCAACCAGGAAGGGTAGGTAAACTGGTCCCAGCCCTTTCTGTAGCACTAATCCCTAAACTTAAGCATTCACCCAGCTCCTAACATAACCCTAACTCCAATACCGACTCACTTGAAGTTTTCACCCTAAGATATTAATTGATTGAACTTTGGTTGAACAAATGACTCTAATTATGGTACAAACACTGTGAAACACAAGTAGTGACTACTGTTGAGTAGTTATTCCCATCATAGTGCCTGTATTGAAATGCTAACATATTGCTGATTCATACCTCTATCTCTACCACAGATGTAAAGTAGAGCAGTTGCCAATTTCTTGCCAAGATCATCGGAAGCTTACTTCCTCCGCCATCCATCTCGATAATCTGCATCTGTCAAGCATTGTAGCGAATGGTGAACTCAAATAGTTCTTATAGTTCGTTTGCCCTTTAAGTCTCTAAAAATCAGTTTCTCGCTTTTAAACTAATCAACCGACGGTTCGTCCGCGCTCAAGTTGTTCTGCGTTAACTAAACACGTGTTTGTCCAGACAAACTTAATTATTCATTCACATTAAGAAATGTCGTTGCCCTCTCATTAATGGTCATAGTTAGTAGTTTTAATAAGGCACACTATACTGTTTCACACCTGCTCGTATCCTTTCAAGGGATAAATTCAAATTTCTGTAACTCTGTATTGCACGGGATCACGAAGGTAGAACACTTCTTGTGGTACCATTGTGCACTTACCATTTATATGGATTGATCATATCTCAAGTTTAAAAAGCCAATAACTTATTTTTACTAAGAAATCAGATCAGAGAAAAGCAGTACTAAAGTAAAGCAAGGTCTTGAAGGTTTGTGTGTGTGTTGAAAATTGAGCTTCAAATTCTCCTGGACGAGGAACTTACTTCTAATTGTCCGAATCTTCCCTTACAAACCTCGGGGAGCTGATCCGGCTTCGATGGTTATTATAGATGTTTTAAAACTAGGGTTCTTTCTATATGATGCTATTAAATGGTTTAGTTTTTGTAAAGTGGTCAGCAACTTTTCTGTAAAGCGCAATGATCTTATGTCATTGAGCATAATTATGTAAAATCAGCATAAAGATAAATATGTGTGTCAAGCTAACTTTAATGCTATTCCATATTCCAATGATTTAGCGACTGAAAATCTTTAAAAGTAATAACTGATATTAGAGGATTTATATTACAACATAATCAGTTTTACAACCACAAGAAAGTTCAATACACGTAGAAGCAGTTGACAATACTTAAAGTAAGTTAACGTTTAGTTATTGATTTTGTGCATTTCAACGAAGATGATATTAAGTGGCCACTCCAAGCGACACTCTTCTCATATCATGCAGAGCGTGCTTTATGGACAAGCAAAGCATAAGATACTGAGATGAATTTAAAACGGGGTGACTGTAATTGCTTTGCTTTGGAAATCCAATATGGCGGGTTTTGCGCCATTCTATCAATTTGATGAGGTCTGCGTATTCTGGTATCCCAGGTGGTTTGCAAGCACGCCCTCGGAGAATTGGGGTGAATTCACAACGCAAATGCGACAAAGTAGTAAATGTTACATGGTTCAATTCAGCCAATACTGTAAATGTACACAGCATAACCTGTTTGCATGATTTGGAGATTGCCCCAATTTGTTACTAAATTAGTGTTAGTTTATACAAGCGTTAAGCAAAATCATGTTCGTACCAATATTGTTATTTTAAGTATAAACTAATATAGCCAAACGTCGTGTTATTAAGTATGCGCAGTTTGTCACCTGCAACGTATTTAGGGGGTTTCTACGTGTGTAGAAATAGAGAGCACAGACAGTAAATTCCCTTAACAGAAAAAAGGACCATCAGCTTAAAATTCTGTCTTCATATAGTCTGGGTTTGCCGCTGGGTAGACTGAAGCAGCTTCTCAATTTCATGTACGTCTATGTTTGTTAAGTATGTCAGCATTGTTTTGGGCATTACTATACATCGCGATATAAAGTCCTCAAATCTCCTGGCACGCTCGCTGCCCCTATACTTCTTCTATAGCACCATCGTCGCTGTCTAAATATGTACAAGAGGCCGGATTATTGTATTCACAGCTGTCCTCTCAACAAGATTGACTCTGATCAGTCTCGTTTGAATTCGACCCAGTATATCCTAGTGCTGCTGTCACCATGCTGGACATCTGCCATTACAAGGTCATACCGCGTATGTACCCAACCAACAAAACACCCAGTCCACAAATACCTTTCCATCGACATCGCTTTAGGTCTATATCAACAAGAGCTGGTGCAAAATACACAATGTGTAACAAGTTTAGATCCCATAACTATATCAATCAGATTGTAGTAAAATAATACACTTGAGGCAGAAAAAGCAAAGTCTTGTTACTGCGAGATCTTTCTACAGGTGAAGCCAGTACAAACACTGTTGACAGTTAAACGTGAATTACATAAAACAAGGTGCCTTTCGCTACTATAGGATTTTTCGTCTTGTTAGACATTTGCCAACTAAATGGATTTCTATTATTATAATATTTGTCTATTTATAATGTGTAGGCTATATCAGTTTATCCTCGTAAAATGTCAAATTGTCAACGTTTTTTAATGTTCTTGTTTGTTTATGTCACAAAATTGTCAAAGATTTAAATGTTTAAAATAAATATGTAGACGCTATTGATGTGATATCAAAACTGTCAAAGTTTTAATTTATCAAACATTTATAGATATTTCAATTTCATATTTTCGTATTTTGTTTTCAAGCTTATAAATCAGATTTTAAAACAAAGGACCAGCAATCAAACAATGCGTGAGTATAAATGCATAGTAGTCGTTTGTTCTTATACAATTATCATAGAAACAGAGATTATATCATAGCTTATGAATAAACATACCGAATAGGGTTTGTTAGAAACAGGCGGTTGAAGATAGTGGCTGAAGAGACCACTAAAACAAATAAATGTACTGGATATTAGATGCTTGACCATCTATTGCATGACCACTATAGAATAGGCATACGGAATAGGGTTTGTTAGAAACGGGCGGTTGAAGATAGTAGCTGAGGAGACCACTAAAACAAACCAATTTAATGGATATTGGAGGCTTGACCATCTACTGCATAATTAATATTGAACTAATTTGTGCTTACCGGCTTACAACGATACCATCCATGCTCTAATTTAGGAAGTCTTACCTAGCAACAACTTCCGGACATCCTGTACTTTCCATGTATACAAAATAATGGTTTTGATGTTACAGATCATGGACAAACATTGGAATCTGACTGGTTTGAGCTGGTCGGGAGATACTATAGCATAAGGTATTATGTTTTACCTTAAAAAACAACTCAACGTTTGCTTGGATACCAGGAAACATCTGGTGTTTTTGACTCCAAAACCATTCTATAGAAATAGCGGTGAGGGGAACTTTCTTTTAAGTATGATTACGTGTGATTGTTATAATAAATAGTTTTCATGATAAGAACTATGATTTGTTTTATAGGTGAAACTGTAGTTGTGTGCAACTTGCAGGACTTGAAAACTAAAGGATTGGGCAATATTGGAAGTTTGATGACATGTGTCTGTAGAGTTACATTGTAGGGATGAGCAATTACAATTGCAAAACAGTGCATAGTCAATAGGTTAGCTTTAGGTGTTTAACGGTGATGGGATTTAATGGTAAGCAATGTAAGTGTTTATAGCAATAGTTATCAAATATATGAAGACGTGTTATAGAATTTGATATTCAAGTCACTTCCCTTCATAAAGTTATCGATAATAGTAAACTTAATTCTAAGGCGTCTTTTGGTAAGTATAGTGTGTGAAAACCCTTTTACACTAGACGTGCGAAGAAGACTTCACACCTTCGCATTAGATAAAGAATTAACAAAGATCCCGCAATACTTTGCACCATCCCACTTTTCAATTTACCCGCTTTATGCCTTCCTGTCGAAAGGTACTTACAATTTTTAGCATTCATTTATCGAAACGTACCTATTGATGTTAATTGAAAGGCGTTTACAATGTGTACATTTACAAGGTCTTGAAAATGTATTCCTTTAATATTCTGGATATTTTATTTTGCAACTGTTCTCGAGGTTCCTCGCAAAGCACGATGGGAAGGTTATCTACATGTCAGCCAGGTTCATTTATATCAAGTAAGAGGGTCAGTGTGACGCTTCCTCACATCAATGGATTCTTTGATTGAAGGATATGAAATTTATAGCTAGCATCTTCACTCTTATGAGAGGTGGTCTTTTAATCAAACAGTGAGATACCGCGGGTTACCTAGCTACATAGTCTAAGGGTATATGCCAAGGATAACAATATTGGTGTTCTATATTTTCTTAGTAATACCAGGTCATTGTATAGGAGGCCTCACAATTTTTCATAATAAACACATGTACGGAAGTTGTAACAAGAGAGGCTCGAGTGAAGGTTTCTTAACTTCAAAACATCTTAAAATGTCATATCGGATAAAAGTGAGTTTGACATTCAAAATTGGGTCACCATTTTGCAATCTTTTTAGAAGTTAAATATCCAGGTAGAGACTCGCTATTTGCAATAATGCTCGAGACTTTGTGGTACATTAGTTCACAATAGGGGCTTAGGCTATGATTATGGTTTTCGTAACGTTGAAATGGAAATGTTACGTCGTTACATGCGGTTAAATGCACACGGGATGATTGGAAACTTTTAAAGTCAAAGACATAATTATTCAATATGAGTTGGTTCAACTCAATTTGCAAAACCTCTTTTATGAAATAGAAACAAAGTAGGTCAACATGGATTTGTATTTAAACCCTTAATTTTAAAAAGTAAGATTAAAAACAGGAACAGTTGCCTTAATTCAGCACAACTGCCTCCTCTTCTAGGTGTTGCTCTTGGTGATATGAGACGAGTTTTTCAATAATGAAGGTGGCTGCAACAACGCGATTCTTAGGCAAGGCATCAGATAACTATCCCGTCTGCTCAACGACTGATAAATTTATCTAAGTATGTTTCCAGATGATCGTGAATGCCTATTATACATACTAATAGTCACTTTGTGTTCCCAATGGATTCGCAAAACACCCCGAAGATTGGGAGGCAATTTTACAACGAAAACGGGTGCAAACTGTAAATACTCTTTTTAGTCTGTAATCGTGCAAGTTTTCTTTTTCAATTTAAGAAAAGCAATTATTAAAGTGTCACTTTATCCTATTGAAACCAGATGTAATATTTGGATTTCCTATAAAATTAACATCATATTAATCATATGAATTTTTGGTGCCGAATTTAGATACCAACATTATTCGGTCTTTGAAATATGCTTGAGGAAAGCAAAGAATAGTTAAGACAATACAATTGACCCAGTTTTAGTTTAGCAGCCAATACATTAGTAGTCTAAGAATTTAATACGTAGAATAACTAATTTGCAATTTGTTCTGCGTCTGTAGTATGTTGCCAAAATAATAATAAAACTTTATACAGCAAATACTGTATTGAAATAGCCTTATGGAAGAGAAAAATGTTAAAATATTTCGTCAATTCTGGCTATAAATCCCCTTGATAAATATATTAACTTTCGAGTTATGCACATAAGATTGTCAGTACCCTACCTATGCCCCGGATGGTATTATAGTAATATCATTGCTGTTGTACAGAAGCCTCAATATATTTGATTGACGAAAGAGTTGAGATGATGTTGTGACGTTGATTTAAAAGAAGAACCCAGTTTTGACGAGCAAGATATTCCAAATATGAAAGCTTTGTCAATATTCATTTCTATGAAAGCCAGGTCAGCGTCGCACCTGCCCTCAGAAACGCTTACGTTTTGCGGTCTCTTTTCATTTCTATACAATTATTTTAAGCAATTCAAATATTGGTTTGGATGGTTTCTTGCTCGTCTTGTATTTAATTACAGTAAATATATATTTATCTAAGATTAGAATATAGTGGTCTATGATATAACTCCTGTTGTCCAGGCACTAAGTCAGTCTTGTCGTCCGACGGGGGAAATCCTGTTCGTTGATAATGTTGCCTCGGTTAAAGGGGAACCATGATGAACAGAAATCTTAATTATTTTCGTCCCAATTTAACCCTCATTTTTTCACGGGTGAACAGTCTGTCCCTCTGCTACACCCTTTTATAATTGTTTGAATATAATTAACATTCTAGGATAGAATAAACATTATAGGAGCTGGTTTGTTAGAAGCGGATTGTTTGAAGATAGTAGTCGCAGAGACCACTAAACATGCTAAAACAAATATATTTAATGGACATTGGAGGCTTGGCCATCTACTGCATAATTAATATTGAACTAATTTGTGCTTACCGGCTTACAACGATACCATCCATGCTCTAATTTAGGAAGCCTTACCTAGCAACAACTTAGTAGGTACTTCCGGACATCTCGTACTTCCTATGTACAGTTGTACACAAAAAGATGGCTTTTGATGCAACAAATCATGGACAAACAATTGAATCTTTGAGCTAGTCAAGAGTGAGGTATATGGTGTATTTGACCCCAAAGCTATCATATAGCAATATTGGTGAAGGAAAACTTTCCTTTAAATGATTGCGTGTGATTGTTATTAAAATAGTTTTCATAATAATAGAATGACACGTTTATAGGTGAAACTGTAGCTGTGTACTAGTTCCGGGACTTTACAAATAACAATGTTTTGAAAAGCTTATAACCATTACTGCGACAAGTATCTTTATTTAGGATTTGCAATGTTGGAACTTTGATGGCATGTGTCTGTAGAGTTACATTGTAGTGATGTACATTGTACAATGCACAACAG
Organism: Amphiura filiformis; assembly: GCF_039555335.1. Taxonomy (NCBI): domain Eukaryota; kingdom Metazoa; phylum Echinodermata; class Ophiuroidea; order Amphilepidida; family Amphiuridae; genus Amphiura; species Amphiura filiformis. Next base: position 45,900,694 of record NC_092644.1, on the reverse strand, counting down.
AGAATCGTCAATAGGTTGGCTTTAGGTTATTTAACACTGATGGGTTTTAATGGTTAGCAATGTAAGTGTCTAAAGCAATAGTTATCAAATATATGAAGACTAGACGTGTTACAGAATTTGATACCCAAGTCACTTCTCTTCATAAAGCTGTCGATAAATGGTAAACTAAATTCTAAGGCGTCTTTTGGTAAGTATAGTGTGTGAAACCTCTTTTGCACTAGACGTGCGAAGAAGACTTCACACCATCGCATTGGTGGAGAACGGGATACAAAAGACCTCTAAATACTTTGTGCCATCCTACCAGTAATTCAAAACACAGTATCCCTGTTTTTATGCTTGCCATGCCTTTAATAGTACTTAGTTATTGAGACGCCGCTAAATACCCCATTAAATTTTCAGCATTCGTCATTCATCTAAACCAAACTATCTAAACCTTTGATATTCTAAACAATATGTCTAGCCGACTTTCTGGGTGTACCCCACAAAGCACGATGGGAAGGTTTAAATCTACATGTCAACCTGGTTCCTTTTTTATAAAGTAAGAGGGTCAGTGTGACGCTTCCTCATATCAATGGATTTTTTGATTGAAGGATATGAAATTTATAGCCAGCATCTTCACTCTTATGAGAGGTGGTCTTTTAATCAGGCTGTGAGATACCGCGGGTCATCTAGCTACATATAATGTAAGGGCAGTTGGAGTTGCCAAGGATGACAATATTGATGTTCTATATATTCTAAGTAATACCAGGTCATTGAAGACGAAGGGTCATTATTGCTCAAAATATATACATGTGCGGAAGTTTTAACTTGGAAACATCTTAAAATGTCAAATCCGACAAAAGTGATTTTGACATTCAAAATTAGGTCACCATTTTGCAATCGTTTCAGAAGTTAAGCATCCAGGTAGCGATTAGCTATTTGCAATAATGCTCTCGACTTTATGGTCCATTAGTTCACAAAAGGGGCTTAGGCTATGACTAGGTTTTTCATAATCTTAGAATGGAAATGTTACATTATGTGTAGTTAATGGGCACGATATGATTGGAAACTTTTAAAAGTCAATGACATATTCAACTACATTCCTACGCAACGATAAGTTGATTAAACTCAATTTGCCAAGAACCTGTTTGAAATAGAAAACAAAAGTAGGTCAACATGGATTTGGACTAACCTTAATTTAGAGCAAAATGAGGATAAAACCAGAAACAATTGTGGTTGCCTTAATTCAGCACAACTGCCTTCCCTTTTAGGTGTCGCTCTTGGTGATATGAGACGAGTTTTTCAATAATGAAGGTGGCTGCAACAACGCGATTCTTAGGCAAGGATCAGAAACCTATCCCGTCTGATCAACAACTGATGGATTTCTCTAAGTATGTTTCCAGATTCTCGAGAATGCTTATTACATAATAGTAGTCACTTTGTGTTCCCAATGGATTCACAAAAGACGTCGAGGATTGGAAGGTATTTTTACGAACATCGAAACAAAGCTAAAAACACTCTAAAAACTCAGCGACGTGCAAGTTTTCTTTTTGAATTTGAGCAAATGTCTTTATTTACGTCTAGTATTCTGTATAAACCAAAAGTAGAAAATACACAGGCGAATCTGTTAATCCTATAATTTAGCTAAATAACTGAAACGCCAGTTACATGTATTAATACTAAATTTAAACTACCAAATACTGTTTGGTTTTGGCAAAATGTTTGAGGTTTCCAGATCTAGGAATATTTTATATAATTATTCTGGTGTTAGGAAATAAATAAATACTGGTAATAACTTTAAATACTAACACTTCATACAGTAAATTACTATTTTGGAATTGGTTACGAAATATATGTTCAAATAATTTAAACCATCCTTGTATTGAAAAGCATGTTAACTGTCAGGTATGAACCTTAGCACATATAATTGTCAGCAACCTAATCTCCATGCCATGGATGGTATCAGTAATATCATCGCCGTTGTATACGGAACCCTCAATATTTGGATTGACGAAGGAGTTGTGTTGAAGTTGCGACGTTGATATAAAAGACGAACCCGTTTTTGACCAGCAAGATATGTCGAATATGAAAGCTTTGTCAATATTCATTGCTATGAAAGCCAGGTCAGCGTCGCACCTGCCCTCAGAAACGCTTACGTTTCGCGGTCTCTTTTCATTTCTATACACTTCTTTTTGAGCAATTCAAACATTAGTTTTGATGTCTTCTCCCGCGTCTTGTATTTAATTACGGTTTTCATATTTATCCTATTCAAGTATCAATTCTATTCATTTAGTTACACAATATCTAGTTGAAATAACCTATTTTTGTATTTGAAATATTTGTCGTTATGATATGTCTGGCTGTGTTTGCTTTAATGCTACACGGAGAAATATTGCAATACTACATAAGACAAAACTCCGTCATATTCATGAGAAATTTACGCGAAGGAAGTATGTTTTAAAGGTACACACATCATGTAAAATAATACCAACCTTCTTTACATCTTTCATATAAAGATTAAGGAGCTCTGATGTATATATTCTTACACAATGTTGTTGCTTTTCATTATTATTTAAGGTAAAGTTGGAAGAAAAAAGGGAATGTTTGTCACATGAGAGATGTTGGGGAATTCAAGAGACAAGTGTTATTCAAAGAGAACACGTATTGAAGACGTTCTTGAGTAATAATGCGAAACGTTCAAATAATGTTCAAGAGGTGAAGGACTGCATAAGGATTTGAATTTCGATTGTCGCTATATCAGTGCTTTTTCCGTCTGTCTGGAGAACGCTTTACACCGTCTTGCATCTGTAGTGTTGACAGAAATGTTAAGGTACCATGTACCTCCTGTGCTTTGATAAAGTTATTGAGATAAATAATTGTTCTTAAGTCCTTTTTTACGTGGATACAAATATAATTCCAAACACCGTCTTAGAGCTATTGCGTTGCAATATGACAAGAGAACGTGAAAAAAATCTTTTCATTTAAATTAGGAGACCAATCGAATTCATATAACTAAAACAGGTTTTATCTTTTTGCAAATAAAAATTTAACAAGTTTATACAAGTGAGAAGTGCTTCAAATATCAAATGTAGCATATTACAAAAACTCTCATATTCAATCATCACACGACTTCCTTCATCTACTTTCACTTCCCTGTAAACCGTTCTGCTCTGAAATCAAAAATAACATTATAAATCAGTTCAGTGGTCATTCACGTAAGTCCTGGCGACACAATTGTGGCTTAAACTCTTGAGTCCCAAGAGCATGGAACTCGATATAATTGATTTGCCTGAATGTCTTCCATTTTAATTGTGTGGTTTGGTTTTCTATTTCATATGGTCTATCCTTTTCCGTTATGTCTACCCATTGGTGGCCCATTCTTACTTCTTACGGTTTCACCTGGTCCCTCGGGCGTCAAGAGTTACAGTGTCTTAATATGTGTAATAACACGAAATAAACAACACCTTGCCACTACCCATCTAAAAGTGACTGTCAATATGGGGGCTAAATTAGCAAGCAAATATTGTGTTCTACATTTTGCCTTTGGATGTTACGGAGCCACTTGAGTAATAGAATAACCAATCGTTCAGAATGCACCTTCCTTGTTTTATATCTATATAATTGTTATTTTGGTTTCTGGTAATTACTGCAAATGTTGTGATTTACACGATCGTTTGCGCGCTTTAGTGAGTTATGAAAGACAATTCAATGTTCTGGCATAACTCAACTAAGAGTTTTTTGCTTTGAAGTATCTAGTATTGATTAGATGATTAAACTTTTCATATCTCCATATTTGTTCAAAGCTACATGATATCCTTTAATTGAATATAGGAGGACGGAAGCTAACCGAGTGACCAGGAAATGCCTGACGAACACCACTGGTGAAGATACTATTACATTATTGTTTTAGTAATGAAGGAATTGGCCCTATTTATGATGTGTCTGACATTTACGATATACACGAGCCCACTTTTTAGCAATCGCTGTTGCTTGAATTATCATATTATTTTTGCACAATTTGTTTTCCCCAATAGTTATTCAAAACTGGCAACTTTAAAATATAAAATGGAAATGATAGTTTTTTTTTAGTTTATTTGATCTAATTCTATGTGAAGATGACCTTTAATATAAGTTTGTATTCGTTTAATTTAAATAAATAGTATGGAAAGGTTTTTCAAATGAGGGCAATTATTGGTTAGTGTTAGACATCGATCGATGACAACTTCGTCAAACAAATAAAACAGTATGTAGTGCTCGGCGATTTTACTGACTTCAAAGAGCAAAATGCTCCGTGGAATTTCAGTGAACACAAGCTAATTGATCACCGTCTAGGTTTTATGTAATAACAAATGTGGGGAGCATAATTCCTTTAAAGAGGATTCATAAGCAAACAGCTTTAGGTTTTATCTGGTTTGTGGTAGCGTCAGAATACGAATTTTAGCAGCATATAGGTGTGAAGTCACATCAGCTTTCTGTGAACCTTAGGCTATATTAGGTTCTTGATGACAAACCATTTGTGGTCAACCTAAAGTAATCAAAGCTAAATCATCCAAAGGCAATAGGAATCAATACAATATGGTGAAGTTTATAATATAGATTTTATGTTTTAGTCACCCAACAGTTTGTACTAACCTAAGCAAGGTAATAAGTCCCTATAAATTTGCAGCATACAACCATTTGTCAGCTTCATTTACAGCAGACTGAATATCATTTTTGTGCTTTACCCATCACTTTTCAATTGTAAAGTCGCCATTATGCAATATGTACGTAAACCTTAAATTTAAACGGTAATAAGATCTTGTTTTTGACGTACCAGAAAGTGTGCTCGGTTAGTGGGAACGGCAGACCATGTTGTCTAACCTCGTTCCCGTTTTGGCAACTATTATTCAATCGTATAGCAATGTTTCGATTGGACTACATGTGACACTTGACAGTTACTTTTTCCGTTCACAATACGCTGTGTTTTGATTATCGAGCGTGGCTCTTACCACGTTGAACCTACTAAATGCGGATCAATTTTTAGGGCTGACTAATCTTGAATTTTTATTCGGTTTCTTTTGGGAGTTACTATTTCATGCCAGCGTTTGTCGTATTAATCCATATTTCAGAAATATAAGTAGAATTTAGCAATGTTAACATTGTATATTGGATTCAGGTTTAGCCCTTCCATCTTGGAATGTGTTAACAATTCTGTCTGGATCATTTAAGGTCCTTACAGAAAAGACCTCACAAGCTTAACCTTAAAAATAAATAAAAACCCATTCCAATGCTACTAACAAGACGCATATTATTATGTAAATTTTGATAAATTAATTACCCAAAAGAAGTACTTCCTCTTTTGACATCGTAAAATGCAAAGTTGATGTATATATGTATTACTTAGTAGAAATCAGTTACAAAACTTAAATTAATCTTGAACAAAGTCAGCCATCGAACTGTGTTTCCTTAAAAACACCTTCCAATTTTAGTATACGCAATAATCTTGACAGCTCTTACAATGAACAAAACTAACAGAAACGAGTTAAGTCAACACTTCTTAAAATTAAATTCTGAAAAGTTCAGCAGACTCGGTGAGATATAGCTAGGGCGTGCATACATTGTATATTTATTGAGAAAATGTTTTGGCGATCAGCTATTGAAAATCATGGTTTAGACAAAAATGAAAAAAAGTACATTTACGACCGCGTATAGCAGTAAGTCTTCATATAATATGTCTATGGCATTCTGGTTTCTCATCGGTGTCCATCTAAAATAAACAAGAGAGGATTGTATAGCTACCACTGAAAAATATCTGTAAGTTTCTCCATATTTTAGTGCTGGACGATATTTACACAGCTAGTAACCTTAATCAGGCGAGCTTGTTAGCATTGATAGATGTCTCAAGGAAACGTTGGCGTAAAACGTAGCGGTTTTCTGGGGTTTTGTAATGCCAATAAACCAGTTGATCAGCAAACACACCGTTGTCCCTTAGCTACTAAATAGATACATCTCTTGATATTTATAAGTCACGTTCAGCAAACAAGCGATGTTTTAGGCAAAACAATGGATTTATCACATTTAGCAGGACCAATATAAACATTTTGTGGAAAACACAGCAATACATACATGTCTTCGAAAAGTATTAAAAGTATTATTATTGATTTTACATTCACCTACTTACAATCTCAGCAAAAGATTCAAAAATCTATATGGAACCATCAACGGTTCAGTAACGAACCAAACATAGGACCTATAAAGACCAAAATGGTTCTACATGGGTTAAAAACCTCTCAAAGATCCTAAAAGGTTCTTTCATTTTTGAGGGTTTCATATAGAGGACAAAAAGGTTCTGTAAGGTCTTTTAGAAGCTTTATTTCTAAGAGCGTCAGCGGGTGACTCGTATAAACGCCACCTAAATGCAGATACGTGCATGTGTTTTTTTTTTTTTTTTATCAAAAGTAAATACCCCTTAATTTTTAAACTTTTAAAGAGAATTCTTCTAAAATCAAAATATCGTTATAGTTTAAAACGTAAACCAGCAATAATTGGGGCTTAGATAAGCTTTCAATGGTAGTCTTAAATTTATTCAGGCCATCAGAGCGTATGATTAGGACATGAAACGTGATATAAGATACCATTCTCAGTACGTGACTTGGACTTAGTATCTGCAAAAATGGCAGGCACATAGTGGATATGTACAGATAATAGTGTCATAAATCAGTATCATGAAAAAAGGCATTTTGCATGCATTGAGGTTAAAAATACAAGCGCTCATGTTGAAGTATGGTAACAATAATATGAAGTGGTCTGGTTTTCGTTTGCTAAAATATCGAGATTCAATGCTTCATTTCTATGTATACACACTTATATTGTTTACCTTGAATCGGAATATGTTTGCAAAATTCTTAATTTACGGATACCTGGGATATGGTAAGACTAAGTTATCAATTTAACCATACATATAAGATATACTATATGTACTGTGAAATACGAGCTTATGTATGACTATCAAGAATAGAAAGACACATACACCACACACTATCGTTTCATTGATAAAAATCAATTTTCTACTTTATTGAGCCTCTAGGTCTGGTAAGCCAACACTGAAACTTTCAACTACATGTTCACAAGCGTCACCTATTTGGACTATTATGTTAAGTATGACATCCGATGTCCTTTAAAATGCCATTGCCTGTAGACAAAAATACATGTATACAAACTATCCCTTTCATGTATAAAATCTTTTTTGTACGAAGCTCTCGGACTTTGTAAACCAATGCGGTATTTTATTGAGCATACGTAATTCAGTGTTCTCCAAGAACTACACACAAATACCCGCCGCACCTACCTTCAACCCCACCCCACCTACATACCTACAAACATACAAACCCTCTACCCGCCATGGCCGCAAATACCTACAAACAAACATATCACACACATAATTATATACTTATACTTGAAAAATCACCGAGAATATTCCTAGCTAAAATAGCCTTCACCCCAACCTCTTAAATCGTTTATGCGTCAAAGCAGAGGCATTTAATATTTTGTTGACATAGTTTACCATTTAAAGTAATGGTGAGATTAGTAAATGCTCCAAAGTCTACCATGAATACCATATAACGGATATTCCGGCTTTCGTGACAGTGTTGATGTGTCCTCTCTAGATGAAAGAAAGTAATTCTGATGGCCAGGGCTTATGTATTGCAATGCTTTGCTATAAGATATTGAAATTCAACCGAGTAATGAAATGCAAGATATCATATACTATGAAGTATTATTTTCACAAGCGTCACAGTTTTGACTGATATGCTAAGTATGATATCCAAAAACATTGTAGACTGAAATGCATGTATCCTGTACGAAGCTCATGGACCGTGTAAACCAATACGCAATTGAGTATCCTTTTTTCAGTGGTTCACAACACCCGCATCTACGTTCAACCAAAACACCCCACCCACACCACGAAACTCAACACACACACCCCCACACCCCACAATATGCAAAGGCTACATAAATATACGGATATGAATACCACATGTTGCAACTCAATAGCCATTCGATTCGTAAGAACATGTAACATTCTAAACATATTCTTTCCACTTTGTAAACATCTAAAATGCTAAACAGAGTGATAATTAGCATTTAACATTCAGTTTAGGAAATGTTTATAAAGTGATAACAACAAAGCGTTTGGAAAAGTTTTCAAGTTCAATTTCTTAACCCTATTACCGTAAACGTTCGCCTAATGGCGCTCTGGATTTTATAGAAATGAGAGAGCGCCATCCTTGCAAAATCCCAACAGCATTAAGGATACGTGTGGTTAGAGTCTGCACGATAATGATTCAGAAACTCTCGTGACGTGATCAAACAGTTAGGTTACTTGGAGCGTGATTATAGTGGATGTATGCGGAAAGATTATACTGCAATAACAATAGAGGTTATCCACTTTGCTCATTGTGTGACTTCTAACAAAAGGTGCTTGTTCCTGTAGTATACCTCATTCAAACCAATTCAATGCACGACCTCGGAGTTACCTGCATGACTTTGGCGGGCTATTTTGAAACAGTGACGATTACACATGCAGGTACTTCTTTTGAAAGTCCTAAACAAGGTATAACAGTCGCTGATAGGATATGCAGATTACGCAGATTATAGAACACGGATAACCTCTATTGATTTTGCAGTGCTTATATACGCTGAATAACGTATAATCTGGCTCACTATAAAAACGCTCTAGGTTAATAATTACTAGAGTAGTAAATGTTTTGTTTTTTGTGTGGGGGTGTGGGTCAGGTATTCTTTCTCAAAAATTCATTGTCCTTAATTTGCAGATCGATTCATACCTAACTCATTTTGGTACATCTGCCATTGTATTTTTTTATTCATAGTGTGTGAATATTCTTCTGTTCAAAATTACAATGTTTTTTTGTCTGCCCCGTTAGCTCAGTCGGCAGAGCGTGCGCCTGGAATGATACAGGGTACTGGTTCAAATCTTGATTACTGACCCTATTTTATGTGAAGAAGTGTGAATAAATATTTATGTCCCCATTTTTGGAATGAATATTATGATTCGTTTTTATTATTTTTTTAATTGTTTTTTTAGATAAATACGCAGTAGTCACTACGAAACATGATTCCAAACGGCAATGAAAACCGCGGTGGGACCAAATTTATTACACCTGGTACCTGGATAAATCCTTTGCAAATTATAATCCTCAATGTTTCATATTGTGTAACTATACAAAGTGTAGTTACACACTTTCTTGATTTATTCATTATAAACATGATTTTTTCTCGAAGTGGACCAGAAAAAGTTCATTTTTAAGTTAAAAGTTAAAAAAAAAAAAAAAAAATAGGAATCAGTGCACACACTCTATATGCATGGGTGCTGTATAATATTATACCATGGATCAGTGCACTACATCACAGTATATGCTGTATTGCTGTATAATATTATACCAGCATCAGTGCATGCACACATGCTATGCATGGGTGCTGTATAATATTTGTGTTGGGGTTCGGACATAGAGTTAGAGTTTATCGACGACGACGATGTCATCGTATACCGACGCGCGCACGGCGGCGCGGAAGCGGAACGATGGGAGTTATACGCGTTTCGATTTTTGCTGGACGCGTCTCTGTCGTCTCGCTTTCGACGTTATTCTAGACGTACGCTTTTGTCATTTCGCGACGTCGGGCGTCGACTTCAAAATTAGGTTAGGGTTTAGAATTAGGGACGGCTATACGTTAGAAGTGCATAGGATTTAGGGTTATTGCGATGGTTAGATTAGGGGTATGATTGTGGGTGTAATTTTATGGCACCCCCCCATTTATAAAACATTCTTCCATTTAGACAACATGGGATATTTTTAGCATGCAATAACAAGATCCATTGTGCAAAATCACAGGTCCATTGCAATGCAAACAGACAATGTAAACAGCTAGCCCTCATTTCATATTCATAACCTTGGATTAAGGTGTAAATTACAAAAGGTGTTACATAACAAGCATCTATATGGCCATGCAGAATCATAGGTTATGTGTGTACTGTAGTACATTGTAGCATTGGGAAATTTGCCTACTGAATAGAATGCTAAAATGCACAAAAATTAAATGAACATCTGGGAAAAGTTAAATTATATTTAAAAAAATTAAATGCAGGCTTCGTTGGATGTGTTCGCCATCTCACGATGCGTCGCAAATTACAAATAATTGACGCGTCATTTCAAACGGCATGCGTATTTAGCCGATAAAATTCGGTATGCATAAAATTTCATTTTAAAAAGGCTTAATCTTGTATATGTTGTTGCTACCCTATGGCGATTACAGATATGGCAATGGCATGCATGCGCTCAGCTACATGCAGTTTCGGTCAAAGAAGAACGGCACTTGTTTACATTTTGAGAGCGTGCACAGTGTAAACACGGACGTGTGTTTCTGATCGGTGATTCAATCGTCTGACAATCATAACAACATACGCGGTAATCTGATTGGCCGATTAAGCGTCAAAATGTCGCTCATTAACAGGGCGCTTGCGTCAATCTGAGTAAGGGACTGCCGTTCTTCTCTGAAACTAAGTGTGGTTCAACATGCATGCACGTACATGTATGTGATGTATGTATATGTACTGTGTAAGTAAGCTTAAACAAATTTTTGTGTACTCACTTCATCAAAATTGAATTCACTATAAATCCATTATAACTTGACTTCGACGAAAACATGTAATTGAATCAGGCCTTATAGTTAAATATATAGACCTAGCCTTTCAAGCACATGACACTGTTCACTTTCAAGTTTCAACTCTTATTATTGATAAAACCGCCACTTCGCAATAGATAGGATGTCGCCATTCTTATTTGATTTGTTTTTCTTGTTGCACACCACTATACATGCAAAAATCCTCATTGAACGACATGTTCATATTGATGATTTTGTCAATGCTGATGGGAACTACAAATGAAATTTGGTATCAAAATAAAGCTATTCATAAGTGATAATGTTATTATATTATCTGTATACCATGCTAATCATCAACTTCTTTTAACCATCAACCTTACAACCCCCTCCCCACCCCACCCCCATTTTTTTTCCATTAAATCAACCTGGTGTGGTTCTCAGAATAAACACTGAGTTTGGAGTTTGATTCGAACCCGATTTGGTGGTGTGTAAAATCAAGATTTGTTCAAGTCTACTCACCACATACTCACAACAAGTATGCATTTCTCAATGGGCTAACTTTTTAGCCTGATTACAAGTCTGTCCTTTTTAAGCAACAATTTCTCATTCAATTAAAGCATCAAAATAAATTGCAATTTTTTATTTTTTTTTTTTTTTTTATGAAACAATATGGACTTTTCATAGTCCGTTTCGAAAAAAATCCTCTTTATAAAGGATTGAACCCTAGTAGACCAGACAACATAGCATATCCATCAGACCACGAAGTGGTTGCGTTAACTCCGTGGTATCGGAGTCAAGCAATTTTTGTATGGCGATCATTATGATCCAGGTTCAGAACTGAATGCGTGATATAGTCCATATAATGATAATCGCTTTATACGTAACCGAAGACTGAACTATAATGAAACATCCTCCGTGTAGCAGTTTTAGACAAAAGCTTGGGATTATTAGGGCAGAGGTTATCTTTTGAATCTTTTCATAACCACTGAAGCATAGTCAAAGACACTCGAGCGAATTCAAAGACTTGTCTCTCGCGACAAAAGAATCTGGGTGCAAACATGTATAGAGAAGTCGGTACGAATTTGATATGTGAGGGTTTTATGGGTTTTATACTATTTAATAAAAACCGTCGAACTTAACAATAATAATAATAATAATTTTTACTTGCACCTTGACTGTATATATTTGGCACATGCACGAGCCGTCTAGATGCTGAGAAGGCTTTGACGAGTAACCAAGTAGAAGTAGAAGTAATAATAATAATTAATATTGCTTTCATATAATTTCAGGGGAGAACCCATTATACCATAGTAATTATTACTCCTTATTAATTGTTAAATACAAGAGAAACAAAGCAAAATGAAATGAAAAGAAATAAAACCAACAGAGAAACAAAGAAAAAAAAAAAAAAGACTCAAACAAATTAAATAAATAAATAAATAAATAAATAAATAAATAAATAAATAAATAAATAAATAAATAAATAAATAAACAAACAAAAAACGATATAGAGAAAAAGTACTTAAACAAATAAAAATTAACAGATTTTAAACCAAAAGAGATACAATTTCCCCAAATCAGAAAAAAAATATTGACAGACATTCTAAAGCAAATCTGTCAGAATTTTCTGCATGGCAGACGATCTAAAGTTCCCTCTCTTCTCGTCTGATGCTCTGCTAACTGGGCCACTACGTAATAGGTGAATGAATTATCATGAATATCGTTGTTTGACCTTGGTCATAATTGAATAGGTTATACACTTTAACTACACGTGCCCTTAATTTTCAGTGATGATACTGGGCTTTTACAGGGAGGGCGATCTCTCATTTCTATAAAATCCAGAGCGCCATTAGGCGAACGTTTACGGTATTAGAGTGTATCAATGTTTACTATACTTTTAGAGACCAAAGCGGTTATTCCTGGTTTAAAATATTTTATAAGCCTTCACCACGACCTCTTCAAGCGTTTATGCGTCAAAGCGGAGGCATTTAATATGTTGTTGACATAATTTACCATGCAAAGTAATAGTGATTTTAGTAAGTGGTTCAAAGTCCACCAGGAGTACCATATAACGGATATTCCGGCTTTCGAGACAGTGTTGATGTGTCCAGAAAGCAATCCTAGTGGCCAGGGCTTATGTATTGCAATGCTTGGCTATTATTAGTTGTCACGATCCAATCGAGTGATGAAATGCAAGATATCACTTAAACCAGAAAATAGTGTATTTTGAGAAATAAGAAGTCTGTTTTTCATTCTATATGAAACACTACGAATATATTCAAGCAACTGTTTGTAAGAATTTATTATAATTATGCATTGGTGATATTACAGGTTATATAAATACCAACTCATTTTGAGCTGTAACATATGTGTTGCTAGCCATTTTCAACACTTGTATTCGTAAATAACATACTTTGATTGTATATACAAAACATACCATCCTATGTTTGTGGAAAGTGATATCAAGCTGCAAACTGTGATAGTACCCATTATCATTGCTGGTCCGCTTGCCCAAACATCTTACGAGGATAATTACCGCCCAATTTGACTAACAACCTATCAACATGATCAAAAACCAACCAAATTTACATACGTTTAATTATTTTGCTAACCTTTTTACATTTAATGGAGCGGATAGCGACGTTTGCAGAGTATTTTTGTGGAAACTGAAAGCACATCAAATTGCATTATGAAGGAATATCCTCCTGATATCAAATAATTTTGATTTTTTTTGTGATATAATACAAATTTTATGACAGATTATTTAAAAATTATATTTTTGACATTTAACAGTCCTCAAAGTAAACTTTATAAATCTAATGGTAGCTGGGATGAAAATTAAGAAAAAAAATGTCAATTTTTAATTTATTTGCCATAAAATTTGTATTATATGGCCAATTTAAAAAAAAAAATCAAAATTATTTGATATCAGAAGGACATTCTTCGTATGCAGAATGCAATTTGGTGTGTCTGATGTGCTTAAAGCCCCACAAAAATACTGTCCAAAGGTGTGTGACTCACGTTTTTAGTTTTCTATGGTTTGTCATTTTGAATTTTGAATTTACAATGCGACATTTAATTTCAATCACAAAGTCTCAAAAATGTGCAGTCTTGTTTTATTATTTAGGGCACAAATAAATTAAAATGTGAAAACACGTACAAATATTCATAAAGTTAAAACAATGTATACACGTAGCTAATATACACAGACTGAATTGATTAGTCTATATTTGAGTAATACGAGGTTCCAAGTGGCTCCTTGAAATCAAGATTGATTTCTTCCTCAAAACGTTCGAAAATTGAAAAATGGATAAAAATAGATGGAAGCCAGAAGCACTTCAGTTTTGCCCTAGCTTTAATTAGTGTCACGATTTTAATAACATATTACAGGTCAAGAGAGCTTTCCAAAAGGTCGACCACCTGCAGTTGCAAACCATCATGAATATCAGCCAGGAATTTAATCAGTATCACGTGATCAATAAGATTGGATCCACCTTGCGACTTTAAGATTAATGGCATTGAGATATTGGCCCAGGAAAATTACGATATTGATACCGAATGATTTATTGCAAGAAGTCAAGTTTAATTTGTTAGAGTGGGACATTTTGCATGCTTCAAACCACAAATTAGCGATGCTACACGATAATTTTGAAAATAATTTTATTGTAACCTACAACAAACTGACCGTGAGTACATGTTTTATTAAATATCCTTTCTGCATTGTTGATGAGTATTATCAGTGACAGAAATAATGTTGTAAAGGTGGTTTGGCATTTAAAATAGTTGATTAATGTTAAAACAATACATACATACATACATACATACATTATAAATATTTATATAGCGCTGCTACATGTAGAACGTAGCGCTCAAAACAAAAAACACAAAACAAAGCAAAAGAAGAACATGAAGAAAAAATAAATGAGAACTGCCTGTGAAGGCTACAAAATCTATGGAAACAAGTGTGACTTTAGAACAATACAATTCAATAATGTCCAGTGTGGATATGAAAGATGTGGGCCATATTAAGACATTCGTTACGCAATCTAATATTATGGTCAATATAAACCTTTAATATAAACTGCTATATGTCTATAAAATATGTTCTCTTATTCTGTTCCCTAACAACGGACCAATCAACTTAACATTTGCGTAGGTGCTTATAGTGTTTATTAGGGTTAATAGATACAGTTAAAACACAATACTCATTCCGTATTACTTTAACCATTATTTGCAGGATGTAATTTGACTACAGCTGTCACACATTTGCTTTGTTAAGCAGGTGGATTAGCTAGGCATATATAGAGCACAATAAAACATTCAAATTCACGTACAGAAACCACCACAATTGCAGTTATATTTTCACGTTGCCCATTGTTTTCATGAAAGATGATCAGAATGGTATGGTTCTTTCACTAATTTTGCCATTATGCAGACCATGCATGATACTCATGGGTTAATCGTCAAACGTGTCAAAAGATTATTAACTTGCTATTATAATTATAGCGTTTTCCTCAATTATAGTAAGACAAAAGTGCTTGTTACGGATTTGATTAGAATCACAATCGGAATTACTGACTCTGGTAATATTGTAGTAACACACTTTCTTACTCTATTATAACAATTCATTTTATTGTTATAAAATAGAGTAAGAAAGTAATTCCGATTGTGAATCTAATCAAATCTGTAACAAGCACTTTTGTCTTACTATAATTGAGGAAAACGCTATAATAGCAAGTTAATAATCTTTTGACACGTTTGACGATTAACCCATGAGTATCATGGTCTGCATAATGGCAAAATTAGGGAAAGAGCCATACCATTCTGATCATCTTTCATGATCTTTGTATTAATAAATAGACATTGACAAGGCAGGGTTAGTGGCCCTAACTCTAGTTCTGACTTCTACATCACCCCTTTTAGGACACACTGAAATTAGGTATAAGGCAAAAAGAGCGAATGTCTCGAAATTAATGCTATTACCTTATATTGAAATGAGCACCGTGATATGTTCAGGAGGTATGGAATTTGACATACCTTAAAGCTTTCCAAGATAGGACAATGGTTTGTTCGTTAAGTTGATACAGACAAGTCGATATGATCATGGAATTTCATTAAATGGTTTTGTGTATTATTTTGAGTTTTATATTCATCATAAGAGACAGTGGATAATAAAATATGTTGTATTGATAAAAATAATATAGAGCTAAGTAGGTACATATTTAAATTTAAAAAAAAAAACATTGCAAAGATAAGTTATCCAAACTACCGTTTATATGGCTTTGGATGGCAAAGCAGTTTTTTGTTCAAGTACAAAATCCCTTTAAATGCAAACATTTTATCAAAACCGAGATTACAGTCTGGTAAATTAAATCAATTAAAACTGTTCCAAGTACACAATGTTACATAGCATCATTATGTTTCTATCTTTAGAGACAGAGCCAACACACATGCACGCAATCCGCTAAATAAATAAACAATAGTATAATCAATTCAATTTATACAGTATCAGTGAAAGTGTATGTTCGCACACCTGTTTTTTGCTAGCCGTGGTATTGAACCCTTTGCATAATGTGTACTCTGTCGTGGGCGAATTACTAGTAGATAGAGCCGGTGTACTTAATGTCAACGTTGTTTAAAAACTGAATTACCAAGCAATGGCTAGTATATCCTTGTTTATTCTGGACACTTAGACTGGACAACAAGTAGGGCGTTCCATAAGTATTGTACTCAGGGATTGTATACTTATTTATATCAATATAATTATATTCCATTTGCATTTTTCTAGGTTTCTAATGCATAGATAACGTGGGATTTAACCTTTGCTAAATACTTAATTTGAGTAACATTAACATAAAAAGATCCGAAGGGTTGTAACTGATAACAGAAACCCATAAAGAGTGGCATTAGGAAGCTTTCAATCCCTATTACTAAAACATCATGTAGTCTAATTAAGCATACTTTTGACAACATTAAAACTGTCAAATTAGGAATGAAGTAACGATATGAGCTTGTTTGCTTTTTCGTGCGTGACCAACACTCTATTCCTATTAGTATCATACAGATGTTACGGTCACACGCCACAAGATATGAGCTCCGACAAGAACGGTTTTCCTATTTAACCACAACGAAAAAAAAAATAAGAAAGAAAAAGATAACTGCACACACCACACCAATAAATTAACCGTTGCAATAGACGCTCAACACAATAAAAGTATACTACGCATGCGCTACTCCATTATTTTGAGCAGACTATTGGCGGTAGTTTGGCATCGTGGTTTGTTGAGATTTCGCGAAATAGTGAACATGTGGATAGCTGTGGTATCCTGAGATACACCTTATTCGATCGCTAAGGATAATCTCTACCACTAGCAATATGAACCTGGATAAAGGATTACTAACCCCAATCGGATCAATCCGCGGATCTGTACGGAGCATTTTACTATATTTTTTTGTAATCTTAAAAACCAATACTATTGCTGACGGAATATAATGTTTTGATCAATGTATATTGATTTTTTTAACTTTTTTCTTTCTTTCTTGTGCTGTTTTGGCAATTACCTTTAGGTCTCGCACGCCGGGATGGATGTGGATATGGGTCCGGGGCGATTTGACTCCATGGAAAAACTATTCTTGGCAGCTGCCGAAAAGGGAGATAAGAAGGCGATATTATACGCGTTGGAAAATGCACCCGATCTGAATATCAACTGTACAGATAACGAAGGAAGAAGTGCCCTGGTGATTGCCATTCAGAATGGCAACTCAGGTAAGATTATAGCTACATAAAATACAAATTAGGTAGATCACTTTCATAACTGAAATCATTATGCGTGCGAGCATACATAATACTCTCAACTGAAACTTTGGCTCACAAGATTTATAGATTTTGTGTCGCTCCTGGTTGAGTGTATAATGTACGCTACTACATCAGAGTTTTAGTCAACTTGTCAATTCTTGTGTCGATGTACCGGCCTGAAGGGGGTTAAAGTAGTAGGCGGCGAGAGCACAAAGACAACACCAAAAAAATTTGGAAGAAGCACATACCATAGAAATGTACTATCACCTGCGTAAAGGTAGCTAGAAAGATTGGAGCAAATCTGCCCTTAGCAAATGAGAAATAGTCACCTGGATGGATCTTCATCGTTTCTGCTTGGCATCCAATTTCAATGTCAGTATGCCCTAAGGGCAACACGATTTGTTGTGCACACAGTTCACATATATGGTTCATAGGGAATGAGGTTATAAGGACCTCCGTCTCCACGAAATTACATCATCACTTAGAACTTACATAATTGTTTCGTTAAGTATTGAATGCTTTTTCAAATATTACTCTTATTAACCTATACTGTTAGTAATAGTTTTAGTACCTTATAATGACAATAAGAGATCTTCCAATGTTTCACTTTAAGAAGTTGAAGATAGTCAGATGTCAATTTAAATTGGAAAATATTAGGACGTGCTGCAAACAAAAGCTACTACTTTTTAAAAGTCCATAGCGATCTCTTTATCGACATTTGCTTGAAAATGATAATACAATATCGTGACTCAGATTGGGAAAGGGGGAAGGAAGCAGCATATATAGTAATGCTGTGCATACTAGCTGCACGAATATCAACTTCCTTTTCTCCAATGCACACACTTTAAGTATCCACCATACATATCTGTTTTGTATGGGTTACAGACATTCAAATTGGAAGGAGCCATAAATATAATTTCTAGCCTATGGTCATCACGAAGATTGCTTGAAGGTTTATGGCATTATACGGCGAAACAACAAGGCAATAAAGAGTAGCCTCCCTCCACCAACCATATAAATGAGTAATCTGTATATGAACTTCTTTATAATGCTTGTCCCTCTGCATAAATTAGCCAGAGGTAATATCGTGTGTTTTATTTAAGACCGACAAAGGAAGGTTTAGTGCTTGTTTAGGCAATACATATTGCCTCCTTCCCCTATTGCTTTCTATCGGTATTTTATAACCACGAATGCTAACTGCATTATTTTATTAGGTGATAAAGGCACACAATACGATGAGGTGTATTGACATTCAATAGCTGCTGTGTTGATTGCATTTTAACTGATATGTACAATGTGATCAGCTCATCTTACCTTTTTAATAATCAGCATATCAATGAAATATTAAGATTATTGAATCTAGAATTCTTATGTTAATTTTTGACAATATGAATGTCATATAATAACGTAATGTGAAATCGACATGGATGAAACTATAAGCTTTGAAAGTATTATTATTCAATATTAAATTCAGAATAAAGCTTTGAAAGTTCAACTTAGATTTAACATTTTAACAATAGGTATTATTATTACTCAGTATTAAATTCAGTATAATCTTTGAAAGTTCAAAAACATTTAAAATATGTAGTTTTATTTATAACTTAGATTTAGCATTTCAATAAGTATTATTATTCAGTATTAAATTCAGTATAGCTTTGAAAGTTCAATGGCATTTAAAAGATGTATCATTTTATTTATAACTTAAATTAAACATTTCAATAATGATTCATGTCAATTAAGATGATAACAATTTTGGTCACCAAATTTTAGCGAAGGAAAAGTATTTGTATAAGTCGATTTTGCATTGAGAAAAAGACAATTTTATTACGATTCAATACAACAAGACAATATTATTATGTTCCAAATAATATAGTTAATAATTTGATTTAATATTTGAGGGGTATTTCCAGTCTTTATGTTATTGATCAATTATATCAAAGAAGTTTTCATAACCCTGTTGACAATATTTTCAAAAATAATGTTAATCAAACTGTAATTAATAAATATATTTTAATTCCTTTCATGATAGTAAACAAAAAGGTTGAATGAAGATTTATATTTGACGAAATATTTCAAAAATTTAAATGTATAGCACTAGTCATTGCCAGCTTAAGCAGAAAGTATAGGGAACTAAACAAGATTAATTCATTGTCATAATTGATATATTTTCACATATCACTAGGGCTATGATGGTTTGTTTTTATTACATGTTCGCATTTTGAACGCATCCATATACATAAACCTGTCTAACGTCATTTAGGAAAACACATTTTCCAGACAGGTACCGTCATTGTAAGTTTAATTATATCAACGGTGTACAGAATTCATTAAACCGCCATTACACCTGGATAACAGTATCATTTTACGATATACCCTTCATAAGACTGAAGTAAGATATTGTTTATTTGGATTTAAATATTGTTGATATTGGATATCCGATTGCGTGTTTGGCTTTACAAAATTGTAGAAGTGATCCTTCTGCTTCTGCAGTTGCATTACGGCTTAGTTGTGTAAATGGCAACATTCAACTAAGGAAAACGTGCAAAAATACGATTATTCACAAAGCATATATGTAATGGGATCAGGCAAAATCAGTCGGAACTCGGAAATATTAAATTTGCAGTTTCTTATAGGATAGTAACAAGCATTTACAAAGCTGCAAAGAAAACTCCATTGACATTGAACAACCAGTTCCAAAGATATGAACAATTAAAGAGTTTCTAAAGCAACAGGAAAAAAAGAAATATTTCCTTTAGCTATATCTCAAAATCAATATTTCTGAGTTCGCTTGATCGCATCACATATGCTGCTACTTTGATATAACAGTATAAAAATTATAAGCATATTGTTTTATGAAGACAACTATTTTGTTAAGCATAATTACATGAAAAGTGTTTTCAAAACTAATATCGATAATGTTTAAAGACCCATCTCAACATTATAAATGCACAAGTTTTCGCACTTCAAATCACTTGACCTGAAGCGCAATTTGGATTTAATAATATTATTCTTTGCAAGAAAGTTTAATTTAAAAATAAATGACGTTTTCTCTTTTCGAAAGAATGTTATTTTAAACGACTTTGGAAAACACGCTTATTTCCAGTGTTAGAATCGCAGGAGTATCAAGTGGTTCATGTTTTAATATCATGTTACGTATCAACATAACCTGATTATGTTAAATTTGAATTAATATATTGCAATATGAACAAACGCTTTAAGTTGTATAATTTATAACTATATAAAAAATTTCATATCGTGTTAACTCTTTAATATAATGTAATTTGAAGTAATAGATACTATATTCCAGGTGTTTAGCCTCATTTCAATCTTATAATGATATAAATAATCATTCAGGTTTCCCCTTCAAGATCTTTTGATGTTGAACACTATGAGTATGATGTATTTTCTCCGAATACTTCGATCGAATACTGCCTTGGAGCATTTTACAACAAATGCTTTGTTGTGACTGTCAATACTTTGTGTCATTCATAAATTACAAACAATAATGAAAGGTGTCGTATGATCATACTACTGTTTAAAAAGAGCGAAAGAAGAAGAAAAAAAGCTCACAGGTGCTTTTTATTGGTATCAAATTTCACAGTCATCTTTTATGAGTTAAAAGACCAGGCATAGAACCAGCCAGCCAGACTCTATGTCAGATCTTGTAATTGATATCCTCCAACGTGGTTTTACACTTGTAGTTTCGTTTAAATACCCCTTATCTCCTAATTCACCATTGACACTATTGTTGGTTAAACACTGTCTTTAGATATAAGGAACAGTGACAGGGTGATGCAGTGAGGATTTGGTTAGGAGGTGATGGACAGGCATGTTGTTTCAGCCCAATTTCATCAATACACTAGTGTTGGTAAATTAAGTACAAGCGATAGAATGCAATTTAATTCAAACGGGCTATGTTATGCCAGTGGTATAGAACGCTTGTTGTTGAACTTTTTTTACATCTGAAGTTGGTGACCTTTTTCAACCCTTTTCTGCATTCTGTATTTTTACAATGTTTGTTAATGGAAACTGAGGTAACATTTGATTTGATTTATTAATGAACATAAGGAGAAAAAAATCTACCCATTAACCATGGTCTTACTGGCGTATGCTATTAATTTACGAGTTAATTTACGTTTGAGCTAAACAAAATTGGAACATCAATGTTGTTTGATGTAAGTACCTCTAAAAGACATCTCCAGCAACATAGGGGAATAAACAGGGAATAGGGGAAAATGCTAATTTGCATAAACAAAAATTAACCGCTAATGCAAGGCTCACATATCAAATTGGTCGTTTCTGGGTAAAACCCATACCAATGTATTTTTACAATGGATCAGAAAAATTATTAGTTTCTCCGATTACAGGTCTTGAGTTATAGGCATTAATGTCAAATGTTGTCCACAGGTGGAAAATATCAAAAATGCTCCGATTTTGATCAAAGTGTTCTCAAATTGTTATACTTGGTACATCCACTTTCAAAACAAAGAATAGTTTGTCATAATGTAAGTGTTTTGTTACCTGGTTAAAATCCTAAAAAATATGTCAAGGTTAACATGATTCAAATGGCTTTTACTTTTTTGCCACATTATGGCCCTTCAATAATATGATGCGCCATCGCAATACTGGCTCACAGATTGTACTTACTTTCGCAATCGCAATTTCTCACTGTATTTTGCTAAATACGAATGTAAATAACTGATCTAATCTAAATATCTTGTTTGATCTCAATATCAATTAAAATTCTTCAAAAAATCCTTGTGCAACATCAACCTCCTACTCACGAAGTTTAAATGTTATGAGCATAAAAGATGGACTGAAGGTTAGTTTAAGTCATTTGGGCGCTAATTTGAGCCTTTTTGGTGCCAAAAACAAACACAGTCGGATGCTTGTACTAACAAATGATATGAATATGTCATTTTAATACATCCCTTTCAAGAACACTTGTTTTTATTTCATTAACACGCGATTTAATCGAATTAAACCATATAGCTCTTCTAAACAGAAAGATGCATCGAAAACATAACACAAATCGTAATTAAGAAACGTTGTTCAGAAAAGGCCAGAGGTGGCCAGCCTCTAAAACAATTTCTCGATCATTCAAACCGTTACATATTCTTTTTAATTTCACGTCGCAGGCATTTTCTCATTAAGTTTCCTGTTTTAATGAAACTAGGTGACCAGGATTTTATATGAATATTATTCCAGATGGTGCACCGATCGTGCTGTGGCATCAATATTGATGGGCATGATGGTTCAAAGGGATTTATGGGATCGAGTATTAATATCCCAATGTCCTAATAACAGCACTTCAGCTTTAGTTTCAATAAACTTAACATTGCAATAAACAAATCTTATGTAGTGAACGTAACATACGTAATTCGATGTCTTGATGCTACTCTCAGGGGTGATATTGTACACCTTTGTGTAAAACTTTAAATTGCGGTTTCCTCCTTGGCAATATAGACAAAACTTCAGGGGATGAATGTATTTAAAGATTAGTATAATGTAATACTGTATGTATGTCATGTAGTGCGGTTAACTCGACCTGATATTAAATGCTTTTATTATAGTACAAGATTGGCCTTTGATCATTTGTTCGAAATTCTGAGACGAGACTTCCTGTTCGATATTTACTTTCTAAAGACAGATTCTAAATAATGCTTAGAGTCATGGAAAGCTTATTTTAAGCTGTGGTCGAATATAAGCTATTAACAAATCATTGTTTTTCACCGGTATTGATAAATATCTGGAGATTCATTCTAATTTGACGACATATACAAAAGCACAAATCGAAATAGGTTCCAATTATAGTAAAAGATTTTGAAGCCCGGTCACGATAAAGCAAAGATTGGCATAATATGAGACATATATAGATATCCTAAGAGAGTATCGGTAAACCATTATATGCAAGCAACCGCACTAATTGAGGGATGCTTGCCGCGGTTAACCCCAGGAAACGCCCAATCGTCATATTTCAGATAATACCTGCAACCGACTAGCCGTTTGTTTCAGGTATGCTTTGTATTGCTATGCTGATCAATGGCAAGAATAGTTCAAACCAGACTACCCGCTCTCCGAACACCTAAAGATATATTATCCCTGAAGACCCTTTTTGCTTTGAGATTGAATAGCAACACTGTTGTACCATTTACTCCTTAGCTCGGTAAACTGCGCCCTGCTTATGGACCAATACTAACAATTATCCTTAATTCAATCTATCCAATTCATTAAATTCTATGAATTAAATTTTTTCATCTTCCACGTCACTTCAACTGATAAGATTGCACTTATTCGTAACACTAATCTTTTTCTGTTCTCTTCTACACACGAATCCATGTTATAGAAATGATCTATTCAAATTGCCCGATACCCTAAAGATAAAATAGTATCACGACAGCAGTACTTTTTATGGCGAAATACCAGTCAGAATACTGAGCATGCCAACACGCTACCCGCCTCAGGCATCTCAGATATATGAATTTTCCCATCCAATATTCATATTTCTTTACAACCACTCCTGTACACTTTAACCCGATATAGAGCAATATACCGATCAATCGTAATTAATTTAAATATATTAAATATGATTTTTATCTTGTGTAAAACCTGTAAGTGGTATGTTTAAAACTGTATTTTGTTTGAAAGTGATGCGATTTTTTTACAAACCGAGTAAAGGTACTCAGGTAAAGGTATTGCAATTGAGAACTGGGGGTTAATTCATGTCATCGAACATTGTCTGGAGTAGGGTCAGAAAGGGGGCGGGTGTATCGCCGCAGTAATTGGATATCGACATGCAATGTCCATTATGGGGGAATGCAATAATATTATTAGCTTAACCTGAACTACGTGGGATTAGCCTAATGTTAGTAGTAGCTGAGACAGGGTGTCCCAGAAAGATTAAAACCGTGTTTTCTCCTGATTGAAAAATTCAACACAGTGTTACAAAAGTTAAATTTGTTACGGTTACCAATTTTGTTTTCATGTATCAACCAACCATCAAATGCTGACCCTCATATCATGCATAATAATAATAATAATAATAATAATAAAAATAAAAATAAAAATAAAAATAAAAATAAAAATAAAAATAAAAATAAAAATAATAATAATAATAATTTAGGATAATCATTACACAACAAAATTACGCATAATTCACTGAATCACTGCAATCACATGGCCACAATCACAGTGGTTTTACATATTTTCAAAACAGAGATCCTTTCAATCAGATTTGGAAAACATCAACTTTGTGAAGAAATTGTGTAATTCCAAACAATAATGTCCGTTTCTAAAATTCTAAAATCTCTAAAAAAGATAATATCTAAGATCTAAAGCAATATGACCAATATAGAAAGGATAATCATATGCATCTTGCCTTAAACATCGATGATAAAAGGAACAAAACCAAAAATTGCAATGATGGATAACGTAAAGGTGGTACTACACCCACTGATAAATACAAAAAATAACTACACACTGGTAACAAAAGTTATGAATATTATAGGGGCAAGGAATCCAATTACTTCATTGAAATTTCAGTGATTCAGGACAAGTGGTTCATTATATATTGTATGTTAAGAAATGAGGTACATTCTAGCGGTACCTCTTTTCATATCATAAATATCGTACCGCTTGTCTTGAGTTACTGAAATTCCAGTGTAATAACTGGATTCCTTGCCCTATAATATACATAACTTTTGTTACCAGTGTGTTATTATTTTTTGAGAAAAATGCAAAAATAGTCACAAATTTATCAAAGGGTGTAGTACCACTTTAATATAGACATAAAAGTGTAGATTCCTTGTTCATGGGTTGTCTGGTATATTGAATGAAAAACAGTTAATTTTACGCAACAATACCCGTTCAAAGTAGGTAAATACTGTGCTTATACAATGGCTGTGTATTTCATAGACTCCTTTTTATACTTTAATTTGAAAATATAAACAAGCCTGCAGTGATAACATATGATCAGTAGATAGTAAATTGAAGTCAATTATTTATGAACAACACGTTTATGATAACTACAGTCGTATAAAATACCAGTTTTTTCGCTTTCTGGTTTTCTAATCAAATATGTTAACCTTTTCAAGAGAAAAGTCTGCCTTACTCCAGATAGAAATCAAATTATTACCATTTAGTAAACCTATTGTATGGCATAGCCTATGTGATACTCATGAGGCGTATAATCAAGCGTGATCGGTATCTTGATCATTCCCCTTCACTATGTTTTGCATTGTCTAAGATGATAGCTGTAAGGTAACTAGTGCCGTACAAAGTGATATCAATGTTCGTGATATAAAGTGTTAATATCAAACCATGATTGATCCGGTATCGTTTAAATCCTTCTCTCCAAGGAAGTTTTACATTTGGCAATTCATATGTATACATGTGCTCTATTTTGGGTTTTTTGGGTTAGAAAAGAACTCATTTAATACGTAATCTTGTGATGTTTGTATGTCATTCGCTTTCGTAATGTGATAATAGTGATATGTGTTGCATTTGTAATAATAACGTGTGTTGCCTTTGTATGCATCTTGCATTATTAAAACGTCGCTGCTAAATTTAGCCTAAATACATAATTTAACCAATGTTATTGACAAAATGATTCATTATTGTTAACATAGTCATCAAAGTGCAGTTTTCGTATTTTTGGTTTATTTGATGCATTTATAATGAAAAACAAAATAGTGTTTTAAGGAACAATAACCACCTTCAAGAACAACTAACTTCAAAGAAGGTAATTATTGCGATATTCAATACTGTGTACTTTTACATAGCCTCCTTTTTATATTTAAATTGGATTTAAAAAAAGCCTGCAGTGATTACAGATAATCAATAGATAGCGAATTGAAGTCAAAGATATTTAGCTATGTTTATCAACAACACGTTTATTTCAACGACCTTCATTATAATACACGGATCTTTTTAATGCGGAAGACAATTATGATAACTACAGTCATATAAAATACCAGCTTTTTCGCTTTCCGTTTTTCTAATCAAATATGTTAACCTTTTCAAGAGAAAAGTCAGCCTTACTGCAGATAGAAATCAAATTATTACCATTTAGTAAACCTATTGTATAGCATAGCCTATGTGATACTCATGAGGCGTATAATAAAGCGTGATCGGTATCTTGATCATTCCCCTTCACTATGTTTTGCATTGTCTAAGATGATAGCTGTAAGGTAACTAGTGCCGTACAAAGTGATATCAATGTTCGTGATATGAAGTGTTAATATCAAACCATGATTGATCCGGTATCGTTTAAATCCTTCTCTCCAAGGAAGTTTTACATTTGGCAATTCATATGTGTACATGTGCTCTATTTTGGGTTTTTTGGGTTAGAAAAGAACTCATTTAATACGTAATCTTGTGATGTTTGTATGTCATTCGGTTTCGTAATGTGATGATAGTGATATGTGTTGCATTTGTAATAATAACGTGTGTTGCCTTTGTATGCATCTTGCATTATTAAAACGTCGCTGCTAAATTTAGCCTAAATACATAATTTAACCAATGTTATCGACAAAAATGATTCATTATTGTTAACATAGGCATCAAAGTGCAGTTTTCGTATTTTGGGATTATTTGATCCATTTATAATGAAAAACAAAATAATGTTTTAAAGAACAATAACCACCTTCAAGAACAACTAACTTCAAAGAAGGTAATTATTGCGATATTCAATAATGTGTACTTTTACATAGCCTCCTTTTTATATTTAAATTAGATAAAAAAGCCTGCAGTGATTACAGATAATCAGTAGATAGCAAATTGAAGTCAAATATATTTAGCTATGTTTATCAACAACACGTTTATTTCAACGACCTTCATTATAATACACGGACCTTTTTAATGCGGAAGACAATTATGATAACTACAGTCGTATAAAATACCAGCTTTTTCGCTTTCCGTTTTTCTAATCAAATATGTTAACCTTTTAAAAAGAAAAGTCAGCCTTACTCCAGATAGAAATCAAATTATTACCATTTAGTAAACCTATTGTATAGCATAGCCTATGTGATACTCATGAGGCGTATAATCAAGCGTGATCGGTATCTTGATCATTCCCCTTCACTATGTTTTGCATTGTCTAAGATGATAGCTGTAAGGTAACTAGTGCCGTACAAAGTGATATCAATGTTCGTGATATGAAGTGTTAATATCAAACCATGATTGATCCGGTATCGTTTAAATCCTTCTCTCGAAGGAAGTTTTACATTTGGCAATTCATATGCGTACATGTGCTCTATTTTGGGGTTTTTTTGGGTTAGAAAAGAACTCATTTAATACGTAATCTTGTGATGTTTGTATGTCATTCGGTTTCGTAATGTGATGATAGTGATATGTGTTGCATTTGTAATAATAACGTGTGTTGCCTTTGTATGCATCTTGCATTATTAAAACGTCGCTGCTAAATTTAGCCTAAATACATAAGTTAACCAATATTATTGACAAAAATGATTCATTATTGTTAACATAGGCATCAAAGTGCAGTTTTCGTATTTTTGGTTTATTTGATGCATTTATAATGAAAAACAAAATAGTGTTCTTAGGAACAATAACCACCTTCAAGAACAACTAACTTCAAAGAAGGTAATTATTGCGATATTCAATACTGTGTACTTTTACATACCCTCCTTTTTATATTTAAATTGGATTTAAAAAAAAGCCTGCAGTGATTACAGATAATCAATAGATAACGAATTGAAGTCAAAGATATTTAGCTATATTTATCAACAACACGTTTATTTCAACGACCTTCATTATAATACACGGATCTTTTTAATGCGGAAGACAATTATGATAACTACAGTCGTATAAAATACCAGCTTTTTCGCTTTCCGTTTTTCTAATCAAATATGTTAACCTTTTCAAGAGAAAAGCCAGCCTTACTGCAGATAGAAATCAAATTATTACCATTTAGTAAACCTATTGTATAGCATAGCCTATGTGATACTCATGAGGCGTATAATCAAGCGTGATCGGTATCTTGATCATTCCCCTTCACTATGTTTTGCATTGTCTAAGATGATAGCTGTAAGGTAACTAGTGCCGTACAAAGTGATATCAAGATTCGTGATATGAAATGCTAATATCAAACCATGATTGATCCGGTATCGTTTAAATCCTTCTCTCCAAGGAAGTTTTACATTTTGCAATTCATATGTGTACATGTGCTCTATTTTGGGTTTTTTGGGTTAGAAAAGAACTCATTTAATGCGTAATCTTGTGATGTTTGTATGTCATTCGGTTTCGTAATGTGATGATAGTGATATGTGTTGCATTTGTAATAATAACGTGTGTTGCCTTTGTATGCATCTTGCATTATTAAAACGTCGCTGCTAAATTTGGCCTAAATACATAATTTAACCAATGTTATCGACGAAAATGATTCATTATTGTTAACATAGGCATCAAAGTGCAGTTTTCGTATTTTTGGATTATTTGATCCATTTATAATGAAAAACAAAATAATGTTTTAAATAACAATAACCACCTTCAAGAACAACTAACTTCAAAGAAGGCAATTACTGCGATATTCAATACTGTGTACTTTTACATAGCCTCCTTTTTATATTTAAATTACATAAAAAAGCCTGCATTGATTACAGATAATCAGTAGATAGCAAATTGAAATCAAATATATTTAGCTATGTTTATCAACAACACGTTTATTTCAACGACCTTCATTATAGGCAAAAATAATACACGGACCTTTTTTTAATGCGGAAGACAATTATGATAACTACAGTCGTATAAAATACCAGCTTTTTCGCTTTCCGTTTTTCTAATCAAATATGTTAACCTTTTAAACAGAAAAGTCAGCCTTACTCCAGATAGAAATCAAATTATTACCATTTAGTAAACCTATTGTATAACATAGCCTATACGATACTCATGAGGCGTATAATCAAGCGTGATCGGTATCTTGATCATTCCCCTTCACTATGTTTTGCATTGTCTAAGATGATAGCTGTAAGGTAACTTGTGTTAATATCAAGCCATATTTGATCCGGTATTGTTTAAATCCTTCTCTTGAAGGAGATCTTACATTCGGCAATTCAAAAGTGTACATTCAGTTAGCATCCTGGACAACCGATTCTTTTGTTATGCAAGGCTCACTCAGTCATTTAATGAGGCAATACAAACGATCGAATTTGGTGTTGAAATGAGCTAAATTTTTAGTTACACCTTTTCGATGTAAGTGTGCTAACAGCCCAGACTATCATTTGATCTCTTTACAGGATCGGAGAGGGCTTGATTTTTCATACGGGCTGGTATTCTCCTAATTAATTTTCTCGGCCAAATGAAAAGCAATCATTTTAATTTTTCAGTAAATGTCAGGAAAAATTGTAGTGCTTGATACTGTATTTTTTTTTCAAATTCTAGTGTTAAATTTAGTCATTTAGTGTAGTATTTTCGATTTTGATAGGCTTAAACTCTGCCCGCGAGCCTTTTTTTGGATCAACCTTTTAGCTTTTCAAAGTAAGATAGTTCGCTAATGAAGGATTTTTCCCAACTTTCTAACGCACATCACCGTGAGCGATATATCATAGTTTTGTCAGAATTTGCGTTTTCATTTCACCATTTTTACTGCCGGCTGACCATTTTTCAAAATCAACGAGTGAAATCTAAGGCTAATACTAGCATTGTGGATCGATATCCCTGGGTTTAATAGAAATACCGGCATGGCTACAGTGTTGCTAGAACTTCAATATAGCAAAGAAATTCCCAGGCCTATAGCGCTCCTACTGATCATGTTTAACCAGAACACTCAATTGGGGACCCAGTGCCGCCCCTCCCCATCATGTTCGGTGCCCCCCCCAATATGGTACGGGCTACCAAATCGCTGGTCGGGCAATTTGCTTTCAATGGAAAATTGACCTGGATAAACAACAAAGGAAATATCGACTATTTCTGCTGGTTGCTCTCGAGATAAAAGTACTGAGTTAGACATGTTCGGAGCATAAAGGGAAAAGGGTAAAACAAAACGGAAATTCTGACAAAACTATAATATATAGACCCACACGATGTGCTTTACAGAGGTGGGAAATATCTTTCTTTAGCAAACTATATTAGTTTGAGACGCTAAAAATGAATTCCGTAAAAAGCTCACGGGCGAACTGAAAAGGCCTATAAAAATCAAAAATATCACACTAAAAGACACAATTTGATGCTTAATTTTAACACCAGGATTTGAAAAAAAAATGTATATCCAAGCACCAAGTTTTTAACTGACATTACTGAAGCAAAAAAAAATATTGCTTTATATTTGACCGAGAAAATTAATTTCATAGCAAAAAGGTGTATCTCTGAATTGTGCTGATTTTAACATGTAACGATCAACTTTTAGCGCGACTAAGCATTTCTAAAGAATCGGTTGTCCAGGTTGCTAACTGCATTTGCTCAATTTTTGTTTTAGGGTAAGAAAGGAATAACTGTTACATCCTTTGTTGCGTGATCCTGGGATGGAAGTTATTCGCTTTTGAAATGTGGTGAAGTAATAAGAGCATGCTTGCCTGTGTATCGCGTTTCACCATATGATTGATTGCAAATATTAAGACTTCTCATGCGTGGATTTATAGCTTTAGAATAGCTGATACTAAAACTGTTTCATGGATAACAAATGACAGAATATACTACGATATACACAGTTCCGGTTTCAGAATCTTTTGAGAGGTTCCGAGAAAATAAGTAAAGAGACAAACCATTTGATATTGCCATCATCATCATCATAACTGCTTTAAATTGAAACATACCTAATGGTATTTTAGAGTTGTAAATGCAAAGACTGGTATCCTTCGGAGACAAAACCAAACTATTTTAAGTTTAGTCACGTAAATTGCTTATACCCTTGTCCCTTCGATTCTATTGCAAAACTTAATTAAAAGCTAGATTGTAATCATGAATACAGAGTCATGACTTGGCAATGAGGTACCTCAGTAAGATTTCTGTATGTAATACTAAAGGAATGCTGATGAAATCAGAGCTTGAAGTACATTGCACGTTGTTATATAAACATTTTATTCGACCATTAGGTTTGCTTGATTCAAATCAACACCCACCTACCCACTGTTTTATTTCCTGTATCGCCACATACCCACCCTTCAGACTCCACACACAATCCCTACCAATCTTACACACTCATACCCCCAATACCCGTTCAACCCCACACCTGCACCTACACCTACATTCAAAAGAAAGACCATTTTCTGATTTTCTGTGCATAACCAGTAAAAATTAATAAACAAAAATAAACAAAAACAAACAAAACAAAACAACAACAACAACAAAACAGGGACTGATTTTTTATATCAATAATAGGAGACACATTCTCAAATACATTATTAGGCTGTTTTAATACACATCTCAGTTAAACGGGATGATCCCCGGTTGCAGTAACGTCCACGTTTGGAATACAAAGTTTCATAAAGAATGCCTGTTTGC
Organism: Amphiura filiformis; assembly: GCF_039555335.1. Lineage (NCBI taxonomy): Eukaryota > Metazoa > Echinodermata > Ophiuroidea > Amphilepidida > Amphiuridae > Amphiura > Amphiura filiformis. The sequence continues at coordinate 45,868,806 of NC_092644.1, read as the reverse complement.
CGGCCAATTCATAAGCTCCCCCCCAACAGAACAAACCCCATACACCCCCGCACACCCCGACAAACACACTATTGCGGCTGAAACAGAACTTAAACCTGTAAGTGTTATAACAAGTGTATGTTTAGGAAACATAGACAAGAGAAGGTTTATAAATGCTCGTTAATATTGTGCGGTTTTAGAACCTATGACATTACAAACCAATGCTGACTTTAATGGACGGTAATGACATTATCAGGAGATGTTCTTTGATTCAAATGTAATGCACCTTGATAGTATAAGTTGCACCTTATTAGTAGCGGTTAGGATGTGGCTATAGTGGACATATTTGCGGTTTTATACTAGTTAAGGCGTAAAAGTACACTATCACAATCTAATTATGGAATCCATCAAACAAACATTTTTATCATCATTATAATCTTCTTCTATTCTTAAATTCTTCTATTTAATTTCTTCTACTTCTATTTTAACTACTGTTTTTCTTCTTCTTCTTTTTCTTTTCCTTCTTCTTCTTCTTTTTTTCTTCTTCTTCATTTTCCTTCTTCTACTTCCTCCTCCTCTTCTTCTTCTTCTTCTTCTTCTTCGTCTTTTTTTTCTTCTTTTTCTTCTTCTTCTTCTTTTCTTCTTCTTCTTCTTCTTCTTCTTCTTCTTCTTCTTCTTCTTCTTCTTCTTCTTCTTCTTTCACTATTTTAACATCAGCAATAACATGAAATTATTGTACATAACATGTGCTGAATAATTTTTTTTTGTGCTGAATAAGGAATTTTTATTTCAATATTTACCGATGAAATACTTGTTTTAAATATTAAAAAAATAATACACATACACTAAATTTTTTTAAAAATAAAAATAACATTTTGTAGCCGTCATGTATTTCAAAAGTCTAAATTTAGTTTAATATACTTGTCACACACTTCATTATGGTAGTTCGTTCACGTATCCCAACTACAAGCATTGTTGATATGCAATGAAAGTTAATCCGGCAATGCGATCGGATTCAAGAGCAAGATATATGTTTGTTTCCCTCTCATGTGACATTTAAAGGTTTACTACAGGTTAATAGAATAAGTGGATAAATGGGTGTACACAAAACACATAGCATGTATGTCCTACAGGAATAGAAAATGGGTATGAGTTTCTTTAATGGGAGCAATAATTGTCAGACTTTCGAAGGCATAAGTTTCATATCAATGTATTTTTCCATTGAAAAACGCTCATTGCAAAATGTAACATATAGGCGTAAAATCGTTCAACAAAATGTAAAACGAATGTATAATTGTATTAGCAAACACACCGCGCGTCTCCTTCGTATGCAAAATGGGTATAATTTCCTTTTTAATAAGAGAAGCATTTGTAATTTCAACTTAGGTGGATACAAGTTTCGAATCAATGTACTTTTCCCACATATTGGTGCACCTTGAGCGCAAGTATAACTGACTAGAGATAGAAATGAATTTCTTCTTTCTTTGAATCCAAAGATAAGTACCAACATGTTTCGTATAAAGTAACAATGATGGCATAATCTCCACGACCCTTCAATATAGCACATTTTCCATTATGTAGGCCTACAGTGTTTAATATTCTAACATACACATAGAGTTTAAAGTATTAATAAAGTTTCAATAGAAAACTATTTTAAATCATCTACGTGGCAACCACCATCTTGCCCTTCGACATTGATAGCATAAATCCTTAATCCGGGTAAGGTAGAGTTGTTTATATTATTGTTTAAAATGAGCGAAAAAGTTGGTCCTAATTACATAAGCGTTTAGTCAGTTTCTGTAGCATTTTAGTGCAAAACAAAATGCTGGGGCGTATACAGTTAGGATGTCGAAGGTAAAATGGAATGAAGTATTTGTGATTGTAAGATATACTTGAGATTACCAATATGTATAGTATTTGAAATAGAATGAACCATTTTTAATTTCAGTTGTGCATAGGAACAAGTTTGATATCAATGTAGTGTTTCCCATTACTGGCGCTTATTACAAAATATAAAGCATATTGTAAAAGAGAAGAATGCATTGGAATTTGCACCTGTATCATGACTCAAATTTGTTAGCAAAGTAGTTTTTCCACTCTTTGGTTCCCTTAGCAGAGGTTACTTGAATTATTTAAAATAGAATGAAGCATTTGTAATTTTTAGTTATCCTTCCTACAAGGGAGTGTCTGTAATTTTTCAATTGTACTTGAATTAAATTTTAATTTTTACAAGCATTGGTTTGCTTGGTCATATTTAAAAAATTGGATTTAAAATAGAATAAAGCATTTGTAATTTTCAGTTGTTTGCGGATGACAGTTTAAATTTGATGTCATTGTAGGCACCCTTATTAGTGCTTCTTTCAAAAGTATATAATGGTAAAAACAGATGTATAAAATATAAAATATAAAAAAACCCAATATATTAAATCTGATTTGTTGGTTCTTTTCAAATTATTATTTAGGAGTCAGAAGGAAATGGTTTGTTTAGACAAAATTAATAAATTACCTGCAAAAGCAATATGTTAAATTTAATTTGTCTTCTCTTTTCAAATTATTATTTAAGAGTTAGAAGGAAACGGCTTGTTTTGACAAAATTTATTTTTAAACGCAAACGCTTTAAATTTTATTATGGATGTACTCAATTTATGATGCAATAGTGAAGTAAATATGTATGAGAGCCATGAGAGACAAAATATAATTGATAAAATCTAATACGCTGAGGATATAACATCTCAACAGGATGCAAACAAAATACATCCGTCCACAAGCCTGGTAGCAATGGTATATTTCATTAACAGCAACACCTTGCAAAACGAAAACCATCACATAAAGAAACAACCATGTCGTCAACCTCTGTTACATATAGTTAGAAAATAAAATTGTCTGATCTAACTTGCATGAGTTTCTCTCCTAGACAAATCGTCTGTGGTACATAAATCATGATGAAGAACACTATAAGCATGATAAGTCTATCTGTTTCATTCATTATCTCAATTAAATGTTTAAGATATTCACGAGCACACGTGTCTGGCTATATAATGAAACAAATAACATCGATAATACCACGGCGAATTGATTCAAGTATAAGTTGGATAATTTTAAAATCTAGCTACAAAGCAGAAATAAGGTTTAAATTTGATTCTGTTTACGGTTTAAGAACTTCAATATGCAGTTCATGACCTCCAACCAATACCTTAATGTTGCTTTTTATCTTACCTGACGTGATAAAAGAATATTTCCCCTTTCCAGAAAGTGTTTCTCTTTTATCATGTCAAAGCGTATACCATTAAGGTTGAAAAATGTATTTTTAATATTCCTTTATAGCTGTTCTTTTCGGTTCGAAGAACCCACGATTTAGTATTGATTCTTTCATGTTAAGCTTCCTTCTATAAAATCCATTTAAAAGTTGTTGACAAGACTGCCATGTCTCAGTATCAATTTTAGACAAGATTATTATATAAAGGATATCTCAGATTTATTCGTGTCTGTTTACAACAGGTACTTTACAATATCAAAACGAAAATAGACATTTTCTTTTCTTGTTTTTCCTAGTAAAATAAAAATGTATAGCGTGATGTTTTAAAATTGATGAAATTTAATATTGGTCGTTAAGGGCTTTGTAATGAGCGTTTCGACAGTATTTTTTGTGGGACATGAGAGCACATCAGACATATTGAATTTTTTGCCCCAAAAGAATTTGGTGCCATATCTTCAATACGAAAGGTCAAAATTTTCAATTGATCGTCGGCTTTTCATCCCAGTTACCTACACTTTAAGTACATATCATAAGATTTATAAAATTTACTTCGAGGACTGTTAAATATCAAAAATATCAATTTTTAATCATTTGCCATAAAATGTGTATTGTATTGCGAATTTCAAAAAATCAAAATTATTTGATATCAGAAGGACATTCTTCGTATTCAGAATTCAATTCTATATATGTCAGATGTGCTTTCATGTCGCACAAAAAATACTGCACAAACGCTCATACCGTACCCCATCCCTTAATATGATTATGTTATTTTTCAATCGTGAATTCAAGCAGATTGCTAATTTTCTAAAAGGACAACTGGAATAGCCCGTTGCATTTTCCACCTCTAAAACATATTTTGAATCTGTTCTAATAATTATTTGAAACATCTAGTACATGATCAATGCAATTAACCCGATGTTGTGTACTTCAGATTACTTCGATTAGTAATTTCGCTGATTATATGGCTCCAAATGTTTTCTAATTTTGTTTTCATATTTGACCTTGAGACCTAAACCAACTTTTCCTGTGAAAAATGTTTAAAATTAAAAAACAAAAAAAGATAAAATTTCCTTTGCAAACATCGACAACCTTAAAACTGTTTTATTTTAATGTAAATTCGTGAAGATGAATATATACAGCATGATAAATTAGATGAGGACAAATTTTGCCCAAAAGGGCAACTATTTTGATACAAAAATAAATTTAACTATATACATTTTTAGCGACTGGTACGGATCATAAGAGTGCTCTTTTCAACAGACAATTGCTCATTTGAGGCAGCGAAAATGAACCATTAACTCTTCTAAAGCTAATAACACGAATACTTGTGATAATACTTAATGGTAACGACATCGTGATTTGAGAAGATTGTAGCAAGAAAACACCCAATTAGGGAGCACAAAAAAAGTAAAGATTTTCGCCACTAGGTATGCCACAATACTGATAGCTGACTGTCCGATCTGATTTCATTGATGACTACGCATGCGTAGTATTGCTTGGCGGGAAAACAGCGACGATATTTTCACTACAAGGTGTCAACAGGAGTGGGGCAGGTCAACAGACTGGATCTATAAGGCCCGGAGGGGTTCAAACAGGCCATAATGGGATATATGAAGGGCTTGTTAGTTAGCGGGTGACATGTACCCTTCAGCAGATAATGGCGTGCTAATCACATTATTGGCCAATACTTAGCAGCAGGAACAGGCTGCAAACAGGCAGATGGTGATGCTGCTTGGTGTACCGATTTGAGAGTTGTTGGTTTGGGCATTTTCAGTAAACGAGTTCTTGACATCCTTAGGGATTAACTCAACATTTATATTTACAACGCCGCTAACTATCACTGCACAAACTCTAAAAGATTTTAGGGTGAATGGTGAAGGTTAAATACGGGGTTCGAAAACTCAAAGGTGTTACGCTTAACATTTGTTCTTTCATGATTTCATGATTTTAAATATCTATAGTCATTATTATTGCTTCACTTATTACACATTAATAACCAGTTTAACGCTTTATACGTTTTAATATTTAAAATCCCATGTTGAAAATTTTCAGATATACAATTTGAAATTTAGGCAGATAAAATTAAATTACGTCAGTAAATAGTATGTTTTGAAAAGCACACTCGTGAAGTCAGTTAAAACATGAAAATTTAATAAAGAGCGTTAAATATTCACCCCTTACATTAACCTTTAAACCTTAAAACTTATGTCTAAATCTTCGCATTAGAAGTTACAATTGTAGAGGATTCCGCCATTTTTACGGACCACCCCTTTATAATATTCTTCTATATTTCATCGACGTTAGAGGCATTCCACCTTTTATGAGCAAAGGTAACAAGATGAGGAAGCTGTCCTACATTTACATTGATATTAAATCCACCGTTCCTTCATATCCCATAATTCATATCAAAGGAAGCAAAATACATTATCATTCTTGAAATACGGATGAGAGTTATTGCAATATTCTGCCCACGGAACTATGCATTATGGGTAGTAGTCAAAATGGCGGATTAGGCTGTATGACATTACTATACCAGCAGCAGACGCGTCTCCTATCAGGTATAACCAGCCTTTATTCGTCTGTACAAATATTATTTCTGTGGAGAGCCAGTTGATTGAGACCAGGCAGACAAAAGGACTAAATACTCTCCCATAATGCATACAATAATTCTATCAAACGTTTGGATATGTATAAAAAATTCCATTTCGTGATTTTCTTACCATTTTTGAAAACAATTGGCCATAGTCTGATGTTATTTTTACATAATTTGTGTAAGAAGAAATTGCAAAATGCTACTACTGTTGTTGCATTTTCCATACAAATCATGAACGTGTTTTAAAATACGGAGATGTACCACTTTTGGTTACCGTTTACATTATATCCCAACTTTTGCTGCCTGTGCGTAAGAGCAGCAATGGTTTTTAATTAAAAGAGCGCCTTAGATTTTTCCATATCTGCATTCAGCAGTGCATACTGGGAGTTTTCATGTGGTGGCCAGCCACATTGTCAATAGACTTTTGTGAACTGTCTACAGCTATTATAACTATTTTAAAGCATACGTGCTATTTTAATCTTTTTCGGTGACATTTACACAAAAATAATACCCACTTTATCGTGTGACACACTTATTGTCGACCTCCTGAGAATAATGTTTAACTATTAATATTAAAACGGAGAATGAACAAAATCTTTAAGCTTATACACGCATTGTTACCATGGCGATAAATATACTTATCAATTTTTTTAAATATGAATGTTGTACTCTGCGATGTGAAATTTGTACTTTGTGTAATTAATTTTCATATTTTAAATGAGAAATGACTTCTGTAATGAAGAAAAAAAGGAACAAAATACTCTCGTAGCCATAATGTGTGATTTGCTTCACAGCGACGCCCTCAATTTTACTCGGATTTCTACTTTTTGCATAATTATAATGCCCAGTGGTATACTAAAATACCACGTAAAAGACTAAGCCTGAAGTACTTTAATAACAGTAAAATTTAACTTTTTGTATTAAAACCGGGTCTACCCGCGATGCTCACATATTATTGCTTTAACATTCTATAAAATAATGCTTTTGTGCTGGGATCCTCTAGTATCCTTACCTTTCTAGAAATTTCAATTATACACATGATTGTAAATGACATAATATACTTGTAGTGTATGTAGATGTGGATATTAAATCAAATGAAAGATATTGTTTAATTTTTTTTGCAAAAATATTTGGAGCATTCGTAACTAATAAAATGCAAAATAAATATGAGTTTGCGTGATGAATAATACTAAGACGGAGTAAGTCTGTCATAATTGGATATACAGTTGCATAAAGGCTTCCCGGAATTTATATGCTAGAATACTAGGGTATCTGTTTCCTATAAAAAGTGGTCTATAAATATTATAGAAGTGGAAATCATACAATATATTAAATGTAACAACATAAAAGTCTGGAGGATACGTGTGACAATGTAATTACACCTTAATGTTAATAATAATAATAATAATAATAATAATAATAATAATAATAATAATAATAATAATAATAATAATAATAATAATAATAATAATAATAATAATAGTAATAATAATAATAATATCAATCGATGATCTGTATTCGGAGTGCTACTCACTGCGCATCACCAGCGCATGAGGCGTCTATTGTCATTGGTAGATATTTGACTCTGTCATGTCTGTGGAACGGATTGGAAATGAGGTAGTTTCGTCAAATTCTTTTGTTTCAAAAACGGAGCGGTCAATTGTTAAAATTTAAACAGAATGTGATAGCTAATATATACCTCAACCATATCGGTTATTTAGCTATAGTTTATGCGTTAAAATACCCAAAAATTCAGTGTCTTTCAGGAACACCCTGTATTTATTTGCAATGTTTAGCAAGTAATTATTCCAGGTAGTCACTGTGGAAAAACTGCGTCGTTATCAGTCCCAATTGCAAGCTTTTAAAATCTAGTATTCAGATTTTAATTTCCTCTGATTTCATTTCACAGTATTGATACCAGCTCTGATAAAAGCACACCAAAAAGTACATTGCCTGTGATACGTTTTTTCATCATATTTCAATAAATGTTTGCATATTAACGCGCAATTTTGTTCATCAAAGTCTGACTCCTGATATCCTATTGTAATATAAAGGTCAAAAGCAATTACCAAAATCAACTGCACAATGTGCCTTTTTATGATATATTGCTTAAGGGCTCAAAACGGATATGCAATCTGAAAGTGTTTTGATAAAGCAAATGTTTAAAAGCACCATTTCAATGCAACTACCTAACACAAACACCAGATTCATGAGCGAGGAACATATTTTTTATTTCGTTTTCATAGGAGCTCAACCCTACATCCGGGTGTGATTTTTGAGTTCATTTTCAGTACGAGGATTTTGATCAGTTAATGTCAATGCCAGCAAATGTCAAGACGAATGTCATTTTATAACTCCTTACGTGCCAATAAGAATGATGTGTAATCGGGAAAAATGCACATAGTAAGATTGCATGCATGCTATGTATACTAATGTGCATACTATACATCTCTACTTATTTTTAAGATGATCGTTTCAAGTTCATGTTCTGAAGACCGTTGCCCCGCTTTACTCTAGCACTAAAAGAGTTGATGACCGCAGTTAACCAGACTTAATGTTCTATCACATTCTCGAATCCCCCTCATTCTCCCCTCTTCTTTCTCCCCTTTTGCTCTCTACGCTGCTTGATTCTGTAGAAATATGTCACATTATTAACTAAATTAGGACATTGAGGGCGCTATTTATTTATGCTTTTCAAATTTAAATAATCGTCTAACCAAAAGGCGGTACCAAATCTTCTGTACTCTAATCCACTCCACTCCACTCTATTCAACTCTACTGTACTCTGCTCTACTGCTCTCTACGCTTTATTATATTCTTTAGAAATATGTCACATTATTAATTAATTATTAATTAAATTAGGACATTGAGGGCGCTATTTATTTATGCTCTTCAAATTTAGATAATCTTCTAACCAAAAAGCGGTACCAAATCTTCTGTACTCTAATCCACTCCACTCCACTCCACTCCACTCTATTCAACTCTACTGTACGCTGCTCTACTCTGCTCTACTATTTTCTTCCTCTCTCTTTCTCGCTCTCTTTTGAAACAGGACCTGTAACATCCAACATTTGTTTTCATATGACCATCAGCAGTTTCTAACATTGTTATCTGGCTGTATAAATCACAATGCCCTACTTTAGAAAAACAAAACCAGGATGAGACGAGACCTACATATGGTGACCGGATACATAGGAAAAACTCAAAGTGAAAATTTAAGTGCACACTGACTTGAAATCCATTAAAATGACCAAAGTCTTAAATGTCTATGGTAGATTTGGTACAGGTGTATAGACTGTCTTCTTTTGTTCTAACCCCCATTTTGTTTACCGCAATTTTGAGTCAATTATTATTATTAAACTTCATATGGAGAGTAATCGCAGCATTTCTATGTCACTGGTAACACGCACCCTTAAGTGGTTCACATGCACATCCATATCCATCACTTTGTGTCCACATTAAAGGATAAATAATTAAATACACCTTTATGCGCCATGAAGCGTTTTCCGCTTTTTGTGTCTATCCGACTCGATGCCGTTGAAAGTCATTAGTGTTTATCATAGCCAATTAGACGGGACGTACATTATAGTTTGGACAGTGTTGGTTTGGCGAATGTTAAAAAAATGCTTACTCGCACGGAATTAACATTTTGAATACTGATAAGTATTTTACATTCACATGAATGAATAACTTACGAATTCAATACCTTGCATTTCATTTTTGGGATACTTTTTTACGGGATTATATTTCTTTATTCCCTCGAACATGTACACATAACTCAATATTTTCAGTCTGTAGTTTAAATTCTATTCGGCTGAGATGTACAGGGGATCTGGAATGTCGCGCTGCCATTAGAACCATGCTGATTTTAACCTCATTGAAATGAATGTTGCGGAATGAAAAGTATACCAATATTTCAATATAAGGTACTTGAGTATGAAAACTCCCTCATGTGTGCGTAGGCAGACTGTTATTACATGACCGCTAGGGAAAAAGACAGCATGACATTTACGGTGGAGAAAACTTCACCATAGTTTGCTATTTGCCTGGTGATTTTTCAATTACCTTGCGTATCTTAAACCAGAACGAAGGTTTAATTTTGATATCTGACAAGTGGGGAGATATTGCAAGTGCTTGAAAGTTAAAGTATGCTGAAAATCAAGATTATGGGTATTAAGGATTGGGCTTTGATTGCAGAAAAGTACTTTTGTTTTGTGGAAAATATAAAGTAGTGCGAACTGAAATGGTAATCATTCAATATCAATAAAATACTCAAGATTAGCATTGCAACTTATTGAAACGACTGATAACCTCCACAAATAACTATAAGCAGCCAGCTACCACGTCTAATGCGTATTCAAAATTGAAATATTAACAGGCAAAGTGATATACTTCTCATGCAAAATTAATATGTTTTATTGATAATTACTCAGACAAAATTGCATACAATTTGAGAAAGAACACCTGATATTTGTGGTGCATTTGTGTACCAATAATTAGATAAATCAATCAAATTGCATAACAGATATAGAGAAAACAAAACCAACATAGATAATTTGAGTTGCATGTGTACCACTGGGTGACAACAGAGATGCTGTTAACATATGGGGAGCGTTTCAATCATACATACTCCTGCTGTACAAACTATACTTATATCCTTAGAGACTATGCTATACCTGATGTCGGATTGAACCACGAAGTACCAACACTGATTTATTCAGTGCTATTGGTTGTAGATTTATATTTAAATAGAAATAGAAAGGTAATATAGAATCCTAACAGGCAAACATTAATCATGCAAACTTTGAATGTAGGTTACCGTTCTGTAAATTTTAAATAACAATTCATTTAAAATCTTAGGTTATGGCGGTGTCTGTGGTTTATAGGTAATAATTACTTTTGTCATACTATAAAGTGAACATACCAATTAAAGGTTTCACGCGGATTTTGACTTGCAAGACGATGAATTTGGCACCTACTTCCAGTCAATGACCGCTAGCGTCTTAAATGACATCACCCTCAGCAGGTGTTTTTTCTCTGTTTTCTTTCCCGCCTAAAAGTACATTGTTAAAGGTACTTGCATGGTTATGTTACAATGTTCACATAAAGAGGAACCTACACATTCTATTCTATGTACAAGTCATCGATTCTGCTGTCAATATCTAAGGACATGAGCGACATTTGAGCCCTGGCCTGGTCGAAGACTCTTTGAGCATATCATATTGCATTTGTGTTTCTTTAACATGTTTAAAATGTTGCTTCCGACATTGTGTGCATGTTTTTGTGTTTTGTTTCTTTTACTGTCTTTGACGCTTGTTCATATTGTAATACACTTCATACGTCACACTTTAAGATAAGCTTAAAATTCTTTGAGATAAATTGATAGAATGCAAATCTAGTAGCCTTTATACGATTCGAATGAGGGGATCACTTTCGCATCTTACATTAAGAGTTGTATGTGTCATTATTGTGTCTGTATAGTGTTTGTATCTGTACTGTAATGTGGTGATGGTGACCCCATGTCGTTGTGCATTATACATCAGCGTCGCTGCATTCATTTATATCAAAACCAATGCCGTGAGGAATACAAGTTGGTGGACACTTGATGCTTGTGTGATATCGCCAATTTCTTGTTTCATGTTTATCGAACTTGATACGTTCTTAGTCAATAAGCATGCACATATCAAATTTCTACATACAATATTTTTCAACATTTTCTTTATTAATCTTTAACTTACATATTAATCTATGGTGTTAGTTTAATGACAATGTTGTATTTATACATTTCTTTATTTTTCATATTATAGTTAGTATTGTTGTGAACGTATCGTTTCAATGCACTTGTGCCCCATGTTCATGATGTAAGTCAATCTGCTGCTTGTTTACAATTGAGTTTGATTTTTGCGTGACTTAGCAATACTTTTATCTTAATGAAGAAAAGGGAACTTTTTTAACAAGCCAATCATTGGTTTCTACCGAGATTATATAATACAATACCTAACGGGGCAATAGGGGTCGGGGTCCTATGGTAAATCGAACGCAGACTAGCAGTGAAATGTATCTCTCGATATAACGTTCTAACATGTCTAACCAGTTAATGATTTTATTTTACAAAATTAAAGAAGAGGTGATTTATAGTGCGCTACGCCAAACCCAAGGCCTCTGCACGCCTTACAGAATGCAGCCCTGACATATAACATAATGTAATAATGCTAAACGTGATCTAAGAAAGGAAACACGATAAACTTTATTTATTCCACTTTCTAGACATGGAGTTAAATAACACGGGGAACATTCGTGACGTGAACAAATTGTGCAGTTACAATTTTTCAACCTCTAACTCCCGGCCATAAATTCTTGATTATACCACTGATATTGAACAACGTTCTGTATTCTTCTACAAATTGAAAATGTCTCTTACGCTACGCTCTTCCAATAACGAGCTATCATACTACTACTAAATCTATCGAAATCCAAATTACTTCCTTCCTAGAAACGGAGAGAGTGGGATGTATCATAAGTTATGTATAGTTATTAGCAGTAAGCAGTATGGAAAGCTACGGGTTTAGGATGTTGTATCTGCGTGTCGACAGGACCATCTGTTCACATTATAAAGGTTCTTGCTTACCCGGGTACACCGGACTTTGAACCTGGTTTTAATAACATTAATGTACAATGGTCTACTGCCATTAGAATGTTTGATGAGTTAAAGCAAAGTGTCTTCGCTAACTTCTTTTGATGGCATATCAGTAGCAATAATCATATTGATTTGCTCGATTACCATGTATTGGCTTTGGTATTTTGCACTTGCCATTATATATTGCAAAACTCTTCTTGTTTATGATTGGTCAAATATTTCAAAGATGTCGCCTGAAACACGTAACTCCTGAAGTACTGAACACTTCTTGCTTCAATCTTACAAATATTGGCATATGAAAGCGCCATATTTTGATGACTAACGAAGCCTTAAAAACGACAACGGGTAACGATAACAATAATTATACTACACAAATATATTGAAATTGAAATGAACCGAAACAAGCTTAGCAAGAGAAATGTCATATATAGCACCGAGCATCTGAAGCCAATATCATCCCATTTCACCTTCGCCTTTATGTGATTATATATCTTTCGTTGGAATAAAATAAAAACCCTTCAGCGCCGGTTGTTGAAAATGAGCTTTCTAATCTTTAACATGCATGCAAAGACTTGAATAGATCCTGGCTATTAGTAATAGTATGTAGGAATAAGTACAGGATTCTAGTTAAAGAAATGTGAGATGATATCTATGTAGAAATAAGTAATAATATGGGTGACAGGTTATTAAACTTCTTTCATCATAAATAAATTAAATAAAAACTGTTAGATTGAGAAGACGATTTCCAAAACTTGCGTAACTTGTCCTGACAAATTCAGAATCAAGGAGGAAAGGAATAATTCATTAGTTGAACACCAGTGCTGTCAGAGCCTTTTTTATCCGTTTTAAGATAAGTACTCCTGGTACATCACCACGGTGATTTAGTCGGGGAAATAATTTTAATGCAGTATATCGCTGTCTAGATTAGTATGCTCTGAGATCTCCGGACTTGAGACCAGACTTTGGTGGGTTAATCTTCATTTAGTAGTTTTCAAGGGGATCATTGTACTTCGTAGGCGTTACAAGATCGAAAAATGATCTGGCCCTTCACTTAATTACTTACAAAAATCAGAGCTTATTTTATTTCATTTTATTTAGCACTCAATATACATCAAAAATTGCAAACAAAAAGAAAATACAATAGATTGCACATTATGGATAAAATACTTTAAAATCTACTGTGCATGTATGTAATTCAGGGTACCAGAATAAACTATTGCACGAGGTGACAATGGAATAAATACCAATGAGTACCAAGGATAGCCCAAAAAGCCTTCCGAAGAAAAGTAACTTCAATAGCAAAAGGTATTTAAAAACCCCAAACAAATTTATAAATTTTTTAATTGTTATGATCCAGTTCTTAAAATAACCGGGGCAAAACATAGCCATGAATGTTTTGAGTCATCCAGTAGTATAAAATAGACAATAATATGAATTGCTTCGGTTTGGCGACAAATTGTATTTCATTTGGAATTCAGGTTCTATTGAGGGCGTTACACCTGGCATACTGTAGAACCTTTCAATAAAAATTAGTCATGATATCTGAATTGCATCCTCATTAAAATAACATTAAAAGAACATATTGAAAGACTTGTGTACTAAGAATCAGTACAACCTCATAATAATCTATTTTAGTTAATGACAGCCAAAAATGATGATAGCAGAAATTCTATATACTTTAATCAATCAACCACAAGCATGCACTGATTTCGTGAACTTTGTAGCGTCAATTCTTAATAACAAGTTGTTGTTATTATCATTTAAAACTACTTATGACGTGCAAGACACCTCTCATCACTATGCTCCAATAACTGTCCGTTTCATGCTTAAACGAGATGACTTACATGTGTCATGATGAATGTAAAAGCTGAACTTAAAGGCCAAATTGTGGACAACTGAATATGTAGGACAGTCAGGTTCTTAAGAAAATAACTTTATACGTAAGCGTGATTTTTTTGAACAAATATCTTTTTTTTGATTGATGATTAATTTAGATAATGAAAGTAACAATTATAATTGTCATATTTAGATAAAATTATTGTGAGTAATTAACTAACCTTAATTCTATAGCTAATGTTAATATCACAATCTGTTAATGCTTAATCCTGGTTCTAAGCCTAAGCTTTATACGAACCCTTATCTATTATATCTAAAGCCCAACCCAAACCTTAATCCTAATCTAAACCCTAATCTAAAGCTTAACTCATAGTAGCCTATATACTCTAAATTTTGCAACGGATAATGTAGTTGTGAACAAATTGTTGAACCGTTTGTTACAATGTCTTGATGCTACGTATTTTGAAAAACCTGTGTACATACAGTGCCTATATAACAATATAAATCCAATAAAACAGCCATAGGTGTCAATTGTTTTTTGGAAAAGGGCTCGTAATTGGTCAAAGTAATTTCTTTGCTATTTATATTGCACTGACACATAAATGTCCTGAAAATACAAACGTATACTTTTGGGACAACTATGTGTTAGTGCACTAACACATATAGTTGTCCCAAAAATACATGGTGTAATTTGTATAAAGAGCAAAGAATTTGTCTTCTAAAATTTATGAGCCCTTTATCAAAAGACTAATTTTGACACATATGGCCATTTAATTAATGGTAATTATATCATATAAACCCTGCATGTACACAGGTTTATTCGAAGTACGTAGCAGCAAGAGAGTGCAACAAACGGTTCAACCATTTGTTCACAACTACATTACCCGTTGCAAAATTTAGAGTATATAGGCTACAGTTAAGCTTTAGATTATGGTTTAGATTAGGATTAGGGGTTGGGTTGGGCTTTAGATATAATAGATAAGGGCTAGTATAAAGCTTAGTATTAGGCTCAGGATTAAGATTAGCATTAACAGATTGTGATATTGACTACTATTCTAAAGTCTTGCCAAAGTGTGTTAGAGCTAAATGCCATAGAAATGAAGAAAACTGAAGTCTTTTAATAGGAAACATCTCCTGTATAAAAACAATTAAATTATCGTATCCGGCATCCGTAATAATGAAATCATTAATATCATCAACTTAATTGGTTGTAAATTTGTGAAATTCGACCTTTACAAGTGAGCCGAAAGAATAATCCTTATATATTAATTATTTTTACTATAAGTCTAAAATATCACCCCATCAACAAGGTGTCAATGCATTGTGTCAGCGTAGAAAGGGCGTAGGTCACAGAACTATGTCATCAGGGAATCCGAATACATAAGTCTCCCCGTGGGTCCATTTTGAGGAATATGACTGGTAAGACAATCATGTATGAAACACGTAATTCAAAATTAATATTGCATGGGCGACCGACAACATTATGTCGACACCTTTCAATCAGTACTCTAAGGCAATGAACCAGACATTACAAGTTGAATTCACCTATGACAGATTTGATTCCATTCTTTCTATTCTGTTGTCTACTTCAAAATATTATCTAGGTTCTTTAAGAAAGTTCAACAATTGGGTTTTTCAGTGGGAATTATTGTTTTTGGCTCTTTGATCAGAATGAAGGTGCAGCAATACTCAATTTTGAGGGATGCACTGTATCGAATGAAGATGAAGGATACTGATTAGGGTTAGGAATAAATAAGTTAGGTCTAGGATTTAGGGTTAGGATTGGGTTAGGGTTATGGTTAGAGTTAGGGTTTGAGTTAGTGTTATGGAGCGTAGGTTATTCTATTATTAGTTCTGTAAGTGTACTGTACTTTTAGGTGCGTATTTATTTTTCGCCGAATAGTAATATACTTTATCAATTTAAACATCTATGAGTTACGATTTGACGGCTAAATGAAAGACTTGTTCACTGGTACTGGTGTTCGTGAAATCCTGACCAATTAGTCCAGGCAGATACAATTTTACATATTGTTATTTTGATATGCGTGTGAAAAAACGCCACTCTTGGAATATACCTTTATGCTATTTTTATGGGACACAAATCTGAATTTCTTAAATTGAATTAAATTGAATCTTATTGTCTGTGGATGTCATTAACAATTCACTATTCTCATAATCTGCATGTCTTCGCATAAGAAACGAATTTCTGCTTTTCAATTTGGAAATTGTCTTCAACTACAAATACATCAATTCCTCTTCCATACCGCCAACTGACCACCTGACACGAACTCAAGAGATAATTTTCCAATTAGCGGCGTCTCTGTTATTTTTAAACCGTATCATTCTGCTGAAGAATATGAGCTGATTTAGAACTCACAAATATCTGTCAGCGGCCTACAAATGGAAATTAAATTGCTCAGGGATAGAAATATGCCGTATGACCAATTCTTCTCGTGGGCATAGGTATTTCCGTTATTCATATTCACATTCCGATGCCATTCTACTTTGCATTTTAGATAAACAAAAAGTTTGTAAGGACGAAATATTTTTCTTATATTAATAATATCGCTATATGGCACGTACATGCCACATGTGTAATATGAGTTTGTTACGTCTCACTAAGTCGAAGTAACAATTACTTAAAACACACCGCGGAAAATTAAATGGTTCACTTTAAAGAAATGGTGTTCTGGCTGTTTTACCAATATGAATTTAACGCAACATTTGTTTTTAATTTTCCAAAACCATATCCAAGTAAAATAACATATTAATCGAAAAACAAAAGAGTAGACATTGGCATTACTTTTAAGCGACGACGTTCTTGCTGTCACTAAAATGTACCCATTTGTATACAGCAGAACATAATTTGATTGTAAGCCAAGCCAACCGATCCATAATCGATCCCCTGTTGATTTGATGCAAATGTTTATGAAATACGACCTCAATATAGGCTGTTAGTTCCTGGTAAAATGACAAATATCATGAAGATGATTATAATCAAGGAATTTGTTCCTTTAACTGTTTGTCATTAACCTCGTACTCAAATAATTTTATCTACTTGGCCTCTTTCTTGATTGATTCCTAGCCTGAAAGATTTCATTGTGACTCCATGTTGTATTTGTCCCTAACATCTGAATCGGATTGAAAATCTGACTTACCCGCGGACAGAAATGGGGCCTAATTAATTTGTTTGACTTATGCATTCCTACTATATGATAGTGACCATTATGTAAGAAGATAAACAATAAGGTTTCAATTAAATATAGTCTGCGAACTGTAGAGTAGAGTAGACTACATGAAACATTTTAATAAAGCGGATAAATATAAAAGTTTGCAAACAATATGGATATTTGTAATACACTAAAAATAATGAAACTAAAAAAACAAAAACAAAGCAAAAAACATAATAATACACAGTTCAAATAATAATTCAGTCGTAATCAAATACCATCTCGACACTATCCCAGTCCGAACAGGTTATATTCTTGAATTTTAATCGTTTTACCATATTACGCAATACTGGTAGAAATTACACATTAATTCAATTCAGTAAGTATCATAACGTTGATTTTCTAAATTAATTTCCTTAAAAGCAGAACATAATTGTTATCACAATGTTATTGCAACGAGTAATTTCAAACAAGTACCCAATTTTTAGCACAATTTTGTTATCAAAGTAGTCTTTCCGTATTATGCTATGCCATTGAAAATGAACTTTGTCGGCCAAGTGATTGATCCCGAAGGCTGCATATTGATCAGACCAATTAAGCGCTTGTAAGTTAATAAAATATTCATTTTTTTACATACTAAAGGTCAGGGAATAGGTGTTAGATACGTGTGATACGTCCATATTATATGAAATAACGGCCTATATCAGACGATTATATCACAATTAATTGACAACAGCATACTAACTTATAAATACACCACATAAGTATAATTTGAAATCACATTATTTTGATATGTTCGGTTTCTTTATTCAGTAATTAAGCTGTGAAAGTTGAATTATCAAGTACTTTATATTTACTATAGTAATCAATCAAAACTTTAAATTGCTTGATAAGTTGTTTTTCCCGGCCACATTACTGAATAAAGAAATCAAACATATTAAAATGATAAGATTGCAAATTATACTTATGTGGCGTAATTTCAAGTCAGTGTGCTTTTGTCAATTAATTATGATATAATCGTCTGATGTAGACCGTTAGTTGTATCGTTCAATGAATGTTGTACTATTTGAGGTTAATACAATTACTAAAAATCTTTGAAAATGACATTGTCATACCATGACCCACTCTCACAAATTACTTAATGATGTAGCAAATTAATTATTACCAAGAATTTGTACAATGTTTATAAAATGACCAATTACCCCATGAGTACCACCTTAATATGCGAAAATGATGTGTACATGTCAGTGATCTGGCAACCTCATCGTAAACCAACTCAATCATGACGTGTTGGCGTCAAAATACCAGGCGTAAAGGTGATTCAAAGGCTTTAATAATACTTCTCTCAGGTATTAATTAAAATTCCATGACATTCGTTGATACGCTACGTCGTCAGGTTAAGTCAAAACATAAATAGGGTTTAGTACTAGAATTCAATAAGTTTGTAATATATTGAAGAGTGCCGAAAACGATCAAGGAAACTATACTGGCAGTAAATAATTTTAAGTTGCGAAAATCTTTATCAGTAATATGACTAATACACCACTACAAGAAAGAGTGAAGATATATTCTTGCTAGTCCTGTAAGTAACGAATACAGCGGTGTAATGATAACAAGTACAGTATATGACTGCACACATTTGCGGAAAGTATAAACATATTGCAAGATTTTAAACTTGTCTTTGGAATGGTTTTCCATACATAAGTATGACTGGCGTAGTTGTAATTTTGTTGAGCATAGAAAATTAACACTATCATTTATTTATATTTTTTGAATTATTCTTGATTTGATCTCAGGATTTTTATCTCTTTCTGCTCACCATAAGCCACGATTGATTCGAATACCTTTATTGGATGAGCAGCAAACATGAGGTTACCTTTTTCTAAATCTGTACAGTTTTTCCTTTGCAAATCAGAAGCATTAAAATACGTAATTTCAAAAGAAACACTCGTGACCTTTCTGAACAGTAAGTTAAGGTTACAATGCGTAGTTTGCAGACGTGGAAGAACCCTTTTAGTAAAAGTCTGGCACTAAAATGCGAGAAGAAACCTGAGTATCTGCATCGTAAAATCAAATGCAATGACATATTATTTTGTACAGACCAGACCGAACCAACTTTGTTTTTCAACAATGCAGAACGCATACTTGATGATAATTGTGTAAAAAAATGCTTTTTTTATCATATTGTAAATATTAAATTTTATTACGCTTAGATTGACTTTAAAGGTGTAACGTACCATTCTCTCTCGCATTATTCTGTTAACGTTCGTTGTTCAGATTGGTCAGATTATATCTATTATTGAACATGCATAACAATTCTCTATGCTTTCGTTAGCTTTCATTGACAGAGAAGTGTTAACATTGGGGCCAAGTAAAATGTGTTTCCAATAGAGTTATTATATATCAAATAAAGGAAGGAAAGTAAGCCAATTTATCTGGAGTATTTCAACGCCATATTTTGACAGGAATCTTACCACCTTGCGACAACAAGGCGGAGCAAATGACTGTACATATACTACTCAGGTATAATCTCTAGAGTGCCTTAGCTCAGATATGACATAACTGTATCATGTGTTTGCAGAAGTCACATGAGTACATTACCGCAGACTAATGATTACTGCGCAACTCCATTACTCCAATAGGTGTCTATATGTTTGAACTATGATTGCACCGAGTTAAAGGAAAATGTGAAAATTCATGACAGAGAAAGTAAGTCAGAAAGAAAGAAAGAAAGAAAGAAAAGAAAAAAGAAAAGAAAAAAGAGAAAGAAATAAAGAAGAATGAATGAAAGAATGAATGAAAGAATGAATGAAAAAAAAAGAAAGAAAGAAAGAAAGAAAAAGAAAGAAAGAAAGAAAAAAGAAAAAAAAAGAAAAAAAGAAAAGAAGGAGAAAATAAAGAAAGAAAGAAAGAAAAAGTAAAGAAAGAAAGAATGAAAGAAAAAAAGAAAGAAGGAAAAAGAAAGAAAAAAGGAAAGAAAAAAGAAAGAAAGAAAGAAAGAAAAAGAAAGAAAAAGAAAGAAAGAAGAAAGGAGAATAAAAATAGCCATAATAATGATGAAGAACTTTTTTAGATTACCTGTACCCAAACTTTACATTAGTGCATTACGTAAGTGTGATTGTACTGAATGCTAGTGTGTTAATATATTTTTATCAATATTTTGCGTGTATATAAGTCGAATTGCAACATGCCATGGAACGCTTTGAATATTGATTTGCACGAGGTATGCAATAAAACAGATGAAATATTATTTCTTCAAATACCATATTCAAGTAGCTCAAATTGCATTAATGGAATACATTTCATGGGCGTGAAGTAGATTTCAATTTAAAGTCAGGATTAAATCAGAATTAAATTTGCACACCTTGGTTGGTTAGCTAAGTTGATCCAGTATTCAAACAGGTGCGTGGCTCAAGTCAAGAAGGCGAATGACTTTTTTATATTCTGACAAATATTTCAAGATAAGAAATTGTCACAGTTGAAGCCGCTTATTCTTTTAAATCATTTTAATGATCCTTACGTTAACTTACTCACATAAATGTTAGATAAACAATCTTTTTCTGAATAGGCAATTTGCAAAAGTGGACACATACTGTTAGAACAACAGAATCCGAGGTTAACTAAATTCTGTGAATTGTTTCAATTATCCAAAACCATATTGAATACTGCAATAGCATACATATCAAAAATTAACATGTCGTGCCACTTCCGTCTGAAAGTATTGCGTGTACAGGACCGGATGCAAAGACGGTGCGGGCGCTGAAACAGTGAAAACACCGTTGCTATGCTTGAAAACAGGTGGCAAGAGAGCCTTTTGTTTTTCTATAATCTAAAGATGCTCACTTAATAAGTCAATCGAAATTGGAACGGAGTCGACTGATATCTGTAAAGGGAATAACAAAAGTCGCGGTATGATTGGACAACTAAGGGACATCAGTGTACCAAAGAAAACACATCATTTAAGAGCCTGTGAATTGTCAAGCCTTCATAGCCAATCTAGAGCATATAAAAGTCAACGCTGTAGAGGGTTTGAGTTTGGTCTCAAGGGTGGGATTGTTACGTGCTGTTGCCAAGATATTCATGCCCTATATCCCTACGTCAAGCATCTCAAAACAAGTCATCTACTTATAAGATAAAGTGTATGTTGAGGATCTTTTGCGTTATTTAACTGCTTGATATGACTTACTAGTGGTAATACCGTTAATGTAATCCACAAGGGTCATTCGTACGTTATATATGGTGTCCCTGAAAGAACTGTATCGTCGGAAACTAATTTCTTTTGGTATTTTAACGAATAAACCAAACATTACTAAATAGTTGATGTGGTTGAGGAATATATCAGCTATCACATACTTTTTGAATTCTGACAATTGACCGCTCCGTTTTTGAAATAAAAGAATTTTACGAAACTACCTCATTTTCAGCCCGTTCCACGGAGTCAAATATCTGTCAATGACAATAGACGCCTTATGCGCTAATGATGCGCAGTGATTAGCACTCCAAATACAGATCATCGATTGATATTGAATCCGTGGAGAGGAGTTTCGTAAAATTCTTATATTTCACGAACGGTGTGGTTAATTGTCAAAATTCAAAAAGTATGTAATAGCTGATTTATTCCTCAAACACACCAGTTATTTAGTTATGTTTAGTTGTGGCGTTAAAATACCCAAACAATTAAGTTTCCGACAATACAATTCTTTTAGGGACACCCTGTAGATTAGATAAAGCAAATTGTTTGCAAAGAATAAAAGGATGTAGAGATATTTATATTAAATTCATATACACATAGATCAAATGTTAGTTTCTAACTGGAAGTGAATATGTCAGAGATTTGTTTATTTTTACATAAGATGGGTTAATGCATATGTGTTCCTTGCTGTTAACTGGTCATAGTGTTTGGTCATACCTACAACAGCAAATCACAAACACACTGATTTATTTAAACATTAAAATACGTTTCATGGAATTTAAAGTGTTTGAACAGATTGCAATTCCTATAGAGTCAAAGAAGGAGACAGTTTGAAATTGATAGTGTTTGACAAGTTTGTAGAAGCTTTAGACGTAGATACATTGAATCATTACCAAAGTCACCAACTCTGAATTACTAAAGCAAATTGGTAATTGGCACAATTGGTTTCCATTGATCAATGACTAAACCAATATAAACCGTTAAGTTACAAAACACATGGGAAGGGTCTGAAAAATTGATTGCTATATAAATAGTATGTGACTGGTCAGAAGAATTGTTTTCTTACCAGAGACAATTCGTGCAGGGGAAATTCTCTTTTATGTTTCCCTATATTCTGACTCATATAATGGAACATGGTTTGGTAGCAGCTATGTGTCATTTGCTGTAGGGCGTTCTAGAGAGCAATACCAATATTATTATCAGCCAAAGGCAAGCTAAAGTACTATAAAAAATAATATAAACACGACCGTCACTTAAATGCTCTTATATGTTTTTCAAATTGAAATTAAGTTCATCAAACTCAGCTGTTCAGATGTCCAGTCACTTAGAATGATTTGTTAATATTAGAGGACATTTATGTTTGCTTTAAGGCGACTTCAAGTAGCAACATTTACCTTTGGTACAATCAAATAAATGTAAATTTGCATTGAATGCCTCTCGGAAATCAGGCAATGGTCACCAGTGGTTAAGTGTTGCATAAACGTATTCATAGTTCTGTTTTTCAAGCAGGCGCTCATGTATATATTATCCGATATATCTTGAAAGGTGAATATCATCAAAAGCTATGCATTAGGGCACACAAGTTCATGCAACATTCATAATGTTATATTGAATATTCCATTCAGTCAATTGCACATAATATGTATCCTTACGAACGTATCTTTTACGTATATTTCTTGAGGGTGTAGTATTCTGAATGGAAATGGTCGATGGCTCGACTTAAAATTATTATTTTTCCCAGGGTAAACTTGGGCCATCATGTAACTATAACTACGCTGGTGTCTGCAACACGGAACACAGATATCAACTATCGGTATTGATACACTGAAGTTTTGGGCAGTTAAAGATATATAACTCTAGGTAGCAATGAATATTTAAAATCAATCCTTATTATATGATAATATCACTTACAAGTCCGCGAGTGTTAAACCCTCGACCTATTCTCAGGTAAATGTTTCGTAACACTAACTACGAAGGCGGGGGAATTTGGTAAATTTTGAAGTTCTAGGCACATAAAGTACATATCCGACAATCACTAAATATTTACTGGAATTTTAGCTAAATGTACTGACCTAACTACCTAGTTTAGAGTCCATTACCCATTTTTCAATTTAAATTATGGACTTTATCATAAAACCTATTGTGGGCGTCGCCATCCCAATCCGCGCACTACCCTCGATAGCTTAAGCCTTACTACTAGTTGTTAAGAAATTGTGCGCAAAGGGTGGTTCTAAGATTGTCTAAAGTTATTTGGGTATACGAGTGTTTTAATATGCCTCATGAAAACCCTTAGAAAGAGGCGCTAGTGTACACACTTAATGATAATGATAGGAACCCTGCCTTCTATTTATGTGTTGCATTTGTTACGAGTGCAAAAGAATGTTAAGGTTATCAATATTTCAAAAATAATAATTTGTGTTTGGAAATCTCGACATCACACGAGCTACTATACCAACTACGGGAAATATGTAGGAGGAATGTTTTCACTCACATGCTTTTCAAACTATATTGAATTTCCTTTGGGTATGTGTGATAAAGACATTTGATTTGATGTATTCCCTTATCGTGGATATGCAATGTTGACAGCATACGAAACGATATGAAGAAAATTGATAGTTACGAATGGATTACACAAACGAACGTTGAGGGCAGTATTTAGCATTTTCGATTGTATTTCAAGCTATTTTTTATTACACAACAAATAGGTTAGCGCTAATAAACCTGTGCATTGGTTGTGGTTCTGGTGGTGGTGGATAGTATTTTTGTGATTCGCAAATTGCTTTTGACATAAGTCCTACTCTTGCTTTTTCGCTATAATAAGTTCAATCTTCTATTAAAGGAACGACATGAAATTGAACTTTTGCAGTTAATAATAATTTAATTTTAAAACTTCGATTTCAATGTAAAAAATGTCTTAATACATCAATTTTTAACGCAGAAACATTTGCCACTTCGATTTTGACATTTCAAAACTATAGAAATTGCAAAGGTTTTGGGACAAGCCAGGGATGCAATTACGTGAGTCGGCTTGCAAGAGAAAAAAAATAGAGACATGTTGATAAATAGAGAGCTAGTTATAATGTCATAACTATAATCCATATTACCAATATTTTCCTTGTGAAAAACAGTAATATTAGTTTTGTAACTATATACATTATTTAATTTTTAATTGTGTTTCTTGTATTTCATCATACATGTACCATTTCTATAAACTCTATATTGGAACTAACATGCACGTAAAAAGAAAGCAATGCATTTGTTCTTTCTCAACCTTATAACATCAATGTTTATACCCCAGTCATTTACAGTGGGCTATTACAGTTGAAATCCATACACCCCTTTATGGAAGATATGACCTTAATCTCCCACACAGGGCGTAGATTTCAAACGAAATCACCCATTCAGGTAACCCTATTCACAATCCCTGTGTGGAAGATTAAGGTCATGTCTTCCATAGGGGCTGGATGTATTTCAACTGGAATATCTCAATACTACTCCCAAAGTAAACCACCCAGTATCTGCATATAAATGATAAAGCAGATACTTAAACTTGTATGACTAGTCTGCACCTAAAGTACGAATGTAGTATCTACAAGTAAGTAATACAGCATTATACTGTCGTAAACCTTTACCTAATTAACAAAGCAAATACTACATTTGTACTTGTGAGGGCAACTACTGATCATAGTAACACAGAGGCGGTACAGAGTATGATACACAACACATCGGTATAATATGAAGCAGAACATCGTATTGTTAATGAGTTAATGACGGGAAGCGAAGTACATTTTCATTGATTTTCGGCGCTTAGGTGTAAGAGTTTCGACACCTTCAAGCGCAATTGTGCGTCACGTCGTTTCGTTAAATCGCAAAGTAGTGCACCGTACTAATATACAGAAGTGGGCTGTGCTATGTTACACATGAAGGAGTAGATTTAAAGTGAAATACAATTGTCGCCTTTGTTTGTTTTAGTTTTAATAATGTAGAGTATACACAATGCGGTGGAAGGATACATTTGAATATTTTGTTACTCGGCATATGAAGAATTGTGTCAATCCTGCAATAGATTGTTGTAGTTCAGTGTAGTTTTGAGAACCACAAAAACATAGCGCGGCCAAGTTTCGAATTTGAAAGTTTCAAAAACATAACGCTAAATAACCTTTCTATTATTTGTATCTTTTATCTTCACTTATGAAGGCTAAAAGTGACTCGCGTCGAAACAAATGAACTATGAAATTAACAAAAAAACTTTTTTGTGCCTCTTGCAAAAGGAATGCCAGCATGATAAAAGCAATCTTTCTTATCCCCTCTGTATGTATGAATCCTTTTCCCCATTTTCTGTGTTGCATGTTTTCCAAATTCATCGTCTTTATTGTCGTTATATAGTTTTCTATTCCATGTCACTTTTAACCATTTGTCCCCCTTCCTTGACTAAGAAACCAAACTTATCATGCAACGGTCATCTTTTTGTCTATTTTTCAATAACTAATAAGTTTCATCTTCACATCTTTGGTATTTGAGGAGGTCTTTCTCATTTACATTATAAGACAACTTTTGGCAAATAATTATTCTAGAAACGAAACTTTTAACGAAACGATCATTTTGCGCTACAGTCTATACCAATAAAAGCGATTGTAGATCAATTTGCGCCACAGACTATACCAATAAAAGCGAATGTAGTTCACGAATCAAACGCCCAGATCGGATCTAAGAAAGATTACATGAGACACTCTAGCAACATTGAAAAGAATAGAGGGATTGCAGATTATCTACGTTTTGAGTCAGATAATGAATCTGATCCGAGTCAGACAGAGAGCGAGAGAGAGAGAGTATTTCTGATCCGAGTCAGACTCTGAAGATGGCTAAATGGTAAGTCTGATATCGGTTACCATGGTTACCGCATGCTATATTATCAGTTGCTAGGAATAAGGTACGAACTCCTTCAAATATGGCACAGCACAGCCCATATTTGTAAATTTTAGTATAAAGCACTACTTCAGAAACATTGGCCAAAGTAAACTAAATATCTCTGGGATAAAATTCGCTTGCAAACGAGGACCTTGACTGAGGACGAAGCGCTAGAGAATACAAAATGGAAACCTGCTGACGTCGTTTATTTTGTATCTTTAATTAAAGCGATATTATGATAATACAAAGCGGAGTCCGCATCTCCGGAGCAAAGTACTTATAGATCTACGGCCGTCATGACAAAAATCAAGTTATCATAGGCTTGGTCAGATCACAAAGGTCCTCGTTTGCCAGCGAAGACACGTATGTGAGTATGATTATGTTTGCGGGTATGTCTGAATGTAGCTATTTTCCTTTAGCTGCAGAATGTGTGTTTAAACTTCTCAGAGATATTGTAACCCCAGTCTAACCCTATAATAATTCCTTATAGTCTGAACGATAGGCCTAGGTAGTTACGTAATTAAGCATGCGTTATTAAATTCTAGTTTTACTATTTTCCCTATCAGTTTAAGAAAACTTTGTAAAGGTTTATTTTCTTGAAAAGAAATTACCTGAACTCGAAGTATTACTCGTCTTCTTTTGAAATTGTTTTCAATTTACCATCGGTGCGTTCGTTCCATCGCATCCTATTTCAATATTTTGTTTTTGCTCTGGGCAGTTATAATGCTGGGGTGCGTATTGAATGCGTCATTAACCGCACTAAGTGCAGTGGCCTTTACAGAGCAAAAGCGCTGTAAAGTGATATAGGAAATATACCGAGGGCTTCAATTATGATTATTTTTAACTGTCTTGAAATTGCGACAGTGGCCTGTAATAATATATTATATTCTTGTTATTCTTAATATCAGTTAATAGTATAAGCCATTAAAGGTTCATTCTAATAGGTTTGATAGAATAAACATTTGTTTTAATTTTACTGATATCTTTGCCAATGAAATTATAAATTATTTAAAGAAAACTCTTGTTTTATAATAAATATATTGTGATTTTTAAATGTCGCTATTATTTTTTTCTTTTCTTTCAGATATCATCAAGGTGTTATTGGACCACTGTATACAACTCGGTGATGCACTATTACGTGCTGTAGATGAACAATTCATTATTGCCGCGCAGTTGATATCGGACTATATTAAAGCAAAAAATATTCCAGTAAGTATCATCTGGTTTTAAAACCGGTTTCTATACAAAGTAACTATACCAAATTTAAATTCCAGTCACTTTTCAGGAGAAACATTGGATTTAGCAGAACAATTGACGCATTAAGAATGAAGAAGTTGTATACGTTCAATAAGCAGAAACGTGGAAGAGTTTTTGCTCTACCGTCTCAAAAAGCAAAATTGAATTCTGGTGGCGCTCTAACTTATGTTTGTGTGGTGTTGATGCCCTGTATAAGAGCTAAACAATTGTGTACATTAATTGATATCAGTATATGAGTTACTTTCATCAAGCAAGTTTTTAAGAAGAAAAAGAAAAACAGCACCGGCTACAAAAAACAATTAATCGGCCAAAGAAACAAATAAAATATAACCCATATGCTTGTGTAATAGCATATGAAATAATAGAACTCGCATGATACTCGCAGATGTAAATCATGTCATCTCAGGTTAAACTGGCGAATATTTTGAATGGAAAGAAAGGAGATGAAAGACAGTCAATAATGTGGTTCAATCCATTCTTCTAGGACAAAAATACAATGCAGATATGCCAAATCAAATCAAAGTGTATCAAATGATACATTTTGAGATAAAATGGCAGAGAGAGAGAGAGAGAGCATACCACTATGATTAAACATAGCAAAGTAAAGTTTATATACAATTTACGAGACTGTTAAATTGTTCACAGTTTTAAAAATATACACTGTGTGTTATATCTTTGATTATGTCTATAAATCAACAAATATACAGAAACTAAAATCGTGTCATATGATTTTTTTACTAGGAATTTCTCAACTGCAGGGCCCTCAACGGTGATTTTCATCCTGATATTACGCCTATTGTTTTAGCAGCTCATCACAACAACTATGATATAATAAAGGTGTTATTAGAACACGGGGCACGTATAGAAGACCCGGAATACTATGCCTTCAGTTCCCAAACGCATACTCTACAACATTCTTTGGGTATGCTTAATATATACCGTGCTCTATCAAGTCAAGCCTATATATCATTGACTAGTTCAGATCCAATACACACAGCATTTGAAAGGTGTGTAAAGCTCAGGAAACTTTCTCAAAAGAATCCCGAGTTTTCCGAACAGTTTGTGGAATTAGCCGGACAATGTGAACAATTTGCTGCTGATATCCTTGGACATATTCGAAACCACAAGGAACAAACATGTGTGTTGTATCATGACCCTTACATGTGGGGAGCCTTGGAGGAAGGAGAAGGAATTGGCCCATACAAAGTGAAAATAGCAATTCATTATGAACAACGAAAGGTAAGCTAAACAATGATCTGAGGTGTTATTTTAGAAACTTCTTTTTAAATATTTAAAAGCCTCGTTGCAGGACAAGAACAATATAATAACGCCTTTAAATGATTCGGAGAGTACCAAATGTGATGTAAGAACTCTCAAACTCTTCCAAACATATTATGAGAAACCTAAAGTGCAAAAATAGCAGGGTTTTTTTAAATTGTTGAAACATAAACGTCATTTATTAAGTAAAAAGAGTATGTATTCACTCATGTAAATACAATCTCTTTCAAGATTAAAAATCTGATGTGCTTTGTCAAACACTACACCTGGGTTTCACGATATAGCTAACACAACACGTAGTGGATAATTCAAGATTACACATGTCATTTGGAATTTTAGCGCACACCAGATTAGAAACCCTTAATGTTAACTTCGTGTTTCAAAATTAAATCAGCTTCGTTTCTAGTACAGCACATAATTCGATACTAAATTGAAAAAGTAGGAATATAGGAATATATATAAAAGTATATTTACTTTACGATTGAAAAGTTAATAAATGTCAAAACATCAATCCTCTACATTTTTTTTTTAATTTTCAGTTCGTGGCACATCCTCATTGCCAGCAGCGTCTCACGCAGCTATGGTACGAAGGATTACCCCGTTGGTACAACAGCAATTGGTTGTCATCATGGATTTTTACAGCGCTGGTCGCTATTTTTTTCCCTATCATCAGCGTTCTATACATCTCGTATCCTTTGGGAAAAGTAGGCAAATTTATGCACATTCCTCATGTTCAGTTTGTTTGCCACTGTACTTCATGCATTATCTTCCTTCTACTGCTAGGATTACAATCTCAGGATGAATTTAAAAACTTACCGAACGAGGATGAAATGTCACTGACTAATTCCACTGATTATGATGATTATAGAGGAAAATCTCCAACTTTCACAGAGTGGTTTTTAGTCTTCTGGGTTTTAGGTACGTATAAGGGGATCAAGTAGTTTGTGTTGCAAAACGGCACAAAACTTAGACATTAATTAATGGCTCGGTTTCAAGCTTGTGGTTAGTGTAAAAATTTAGTAAGCTTGAAATTTCCCTGGACAAGGAACTTACTGCAAATGGTCTCTTTGTAACCCGTACGAAA
The DNA here is from genome assembly GCF_039555335.1 of Amphiura filiformis. Lineage (NCBI taxonomy): Eukaryota > Metazoa > Echinodermata > Ophiuroidea > Amphilepidida > Amphiuridae > Amphiura > Amphiura filiformis. The sequence continues at coordinate 45,838,616 of NC_092644.1, read as the reverse complement.
CTCGGGGAGCTGATCCTGGCTGAGAATGTTATTGTGGAATGTCTCGAGTATGCACTTATTTTGTTGTTATTTAATGGTTTTTGGAATTATATGGGAAAGCATTGGTCAGCGACAACCTGGTATGTGTGCTGAGGCTTGTGGATCAACGTCTAGGCTTTGTGTCTGTGCGTAACGCAGTATAGATAACTGTGCCTTTTTTACTCCTTTTGTAAAATTGATTGATTTCTTTGGCTCTATTGTGAATATGCTTAATAGCTGTTTTGTGGTAAACAGATAAATTACAAAAAGCTTTGATTTTTCAGGAAGTAAATGATCAAAAACGTGAACTGAGCCAATGTTAGAAGAGTGTAATAGAAATAGTGGTTTATAGTGACGGATACTCAGGCAGTGAAAAAACGTTATAAACCTGCTGTAAAGTAATGTTTTGACATCTAATTGACTGCATGTTGTGATTGGATTATAAACAGGTATGACATGGGCTGAAGTAAAGGAATTATGGTACTATGGTTCACGCTATCTAAAAGACAATTGGAATATACTGGACTTCATTACCTTGTCTCTGTACTGGGCATCTATAGCCCTTCGTTTAGTAGTCTACGTACAGGTGAGTGCTTACTTTATTATTAGTTTCCCAACTGCTAATATGTATGCTGTAGCAGCTACATGCTTGTAAAATGGCATCAAATAATTATTGCAAGCTGTAAAGTTGTGTATTCATTTGCTGAACTGCACAAAATGCATATCCCATAAACCATTTCTGCCTGTAATTGGCTATTCCATCTGCTAAGGCAACACCACAGAATTCCGCAACTGACTTTGGTGGTGGCTATCATAGGCTTAGCCACTACGTTCATTTCAAACTTATTCATTTAATTTCTACATACATACTAAAGTATACAACCTAGCGCACAAAAGAATCCTGTTTGGGCGCACTACAGTTTAACTATGGCACATTTAATTTGGCACTCTTCTTTTTCTCATAATCAATTTTCTTCTCATCTAACTTTAAAGGTTTCGGTACGTTTATGATTAAGGGTGCCCACTCCTTTTAATTATGTTAATCTTTTGGCAATTCTAAACCATTGCCTTTCAATGAAAATATAATACTTTGTTTTAATACCACATTTCCACAGTATAAACATGATAAAAATGGGTTCCGCTTTTTGGTGTCAATCAATGTATACGCATTTAGTTAGTAGTAAGTTTGTGGTGTCAATTACATAAGAGTGTTTGAAATACTTATGAAAATGAACAGAAAGCTCGTCCTTACTATCCATCTCCATTACATCTCTAAGATAGTGTTGGGCGTAAAGCCATCCTCGTTCAATATCTATAGCAGCTCACACTCTGGTAGTCGCCATCCGTGCCCTTAAAGGATTGATATTTGGAGCATGTTTTAAAGGATTGATATTTGGGGAAAAAATTAGAAATCTTTAAAACATTATGCTCGACATTACATTCAATTATTGATTGCATTACAGCATGTTGAATTATAGAGGTTGTAAAGACCTGAACTACATGTACGTACGTTTCATAACCCCTTATGTAATGAGTACGCTTGATTTAGGAAGCATGCTTACCTAGTAGGCTAGTCAATTTTAGTAGCAAAATGGGTGCACAGGGACAAAATGGAACACCAATGTTTTTGCTTACTAGTGACTCTAAACGCCCTCCTGAACAACATATCCAAAAAGGAGAAAAAAGGGAAATATGGGTCAAAATGGTAATTTGCATATATCCTAAAATGCAGGGCTGAAATATGGATAAAAACAATCTAATTGTATTAATCTAATAATTAGAATTCAGAAAAAAAATATTGTTTGACCTAACTCTCCTTAGGTATAGGCATAAAGTTTAAATGTTAAATTTTAGCCTCCACCATTTTCCACAGGAGTAAAAAAATCATAAATGCTACTGTTTTGATCAAAGTGGTCTCAAACTGTTCCGCTTAAGCGGTCACCCACCTTTGCACAGTATTTTTTGTGGGACCTCAGAGCACATTAGACATATCGAATTGCATTCTGAATACGAAAAATGTCCATGAAAAATGAAATTCGCAATATAATACCAATTTTATGGCAATTTATTTAAAATTGATATTTTTGACATTAACAGTCCTCAAAGTAAAATTTATGAATTTCAAATGTCCCACAAAAATACTGTGCAAACGTTGTTAATTGGAAAAACATTCTAATACATCCTAATAATGAGAGGAATACAAGTAGATGTTTTTATCCATATCCGCCTAATTTTGAAGTTTGAGCCCTGCATTAGCGGTCATTCTTAATATAGATGTTGTCATTTTCCCCTTATTTCCTTTTCCCCCCTTTTTGGATATGTTGTTCAGGAGGGTGTTTAGAGTTACTGCAAGCAAAAACATTGATGTTCCAATTTTTGTCTAGCTCAAACGTAAATTGACTCGTCTAAAGTATAAGAAGTAAAAAATATATTTGCAAAATAGAGTTTACCAAATCAGATACAACATGATAATCTTGGTTTCATTATTAATGGTAGACACAAATTGCATGATAAACAAACAGCTTAATAATTATCAATACGTCCATTTTACCATTTATCTATAATTAAATACATTTTTGTTCATCCCTATTTATCCTATTATTGTTTATACTGCCCAACCAGCCTGGATATGGGGAAAGTGTTGTTTTCTATCGCAATATAATGCTTATTTTTAAATTTCATTTTGTTATTTTACCCTTATCTTATTTCTTCATGGCATGATCTACACTGGGTGTCTGCCTGCTGGGGTATTATTTTCTACTATTCTGCTTGCATATTAACATCCGACGTAGCCGGTAATATTCACTCATGACGCCTTATGATTTTGTACATAAAACCGTCAACATGTCACAAAGTGTCAAATAGAAATAAATGCTAACTATATAGGTCTTTGTCTTTACGTGGAGTTAGGTACGACTTGCACACACAAGTCTTTTGTTATCACATTGATGTCAATTATGATCACCAACGACCTACTATAGACAATGTTAAAGTAGTCAGTTTGTGGCATGAACGTACGGTTTTGTATGCATGATAGCAAAGGTGAGGTTATCAAAACCAACGAGGTAAAAAAAGTATCGTCCAAATAGTGTCCTCAAATCTAAAAGTAACAATAACTATATTTTAATTATGTTTTGAACCTTGTGCATCCGTAAAACCAAAACCTTTGTGCACTCCTTTGACCCAAGGTCAAATATGTTTGGTTCCGGGTCACTATAGTAAACCCCACAGGGTACGTGTGGTTGTTCGTAACTGTATCCGTTTCTTGTAAAGACATCCGAAACCCTACCCTCTCATATTGTCGAAAGTTACGTCCACGTATTTTTGTCAACTTGCAGTCAAAGTGGTCCCACGATTTTACGTAATATTACCGGTATAAAGCCACTATCTACGGCAGTCGGACGCACGATTCTTTCTTTAATTTTTCATTAACTATAATTTAGTTAATTAGCTTGAATGTCAATATAATGGTAGACATTAATTTAGATGTTAGTTTGTTACTTTTTTTTCATTACCTTATTATAATTAATTATTTAAGAACTTAATCAGTAATTACTTAACAAAATTAAAATCATCTTACTAACCGAAAAAAATAATACAAATTCAAATGTTTCTTACTGTTGTCACTTAAAAAAGTACAAATTAATCTTCATTAATGTCTACGTAGTATATCATTCTGGGCATTTTTTTAATTTTCTGAATCGCTTTGACCATGTGCAAATGCATTTTCTGAAGCATTATACTGCGCTTGCTCGTATAAGTTCATCATTCCGCCAACTATCATGACTATCATCTCAAACCTCCATCTTCGATTTCATGTGTTCTTATGTTCGTATTGTAAATCATATTTCAATTATTTAACTAAATATATTAAACTTTATCACGCTCTATTTCTACTCATGCTTTTACAAGTAAATTGAAAAGGATAAAATGAACTCAGAACTTGTGTTTCTAATTTCATTATGAAGAGATTGATATTATGACACGATGGTCAAGGCGTGTTTTTTAAACGATTCGTTATTCCCAAGGCGAATGTTAATTGAAGTCCGAACAGCTTTAAGGAGCAATAACAGTTGAAATTTAAAACTATTTAAAGCATCTTTTGTTCCGTTATCTAAGTTGTTTTGCTATCTTCTATTCTAACTTATAACTTTTGCTTTAAGGAATTGGATAGCAACGTTTGTAGAACCTGAGAGCACATCAGGCACACCAAATTGCATTATGAATATGAAGAATGTCCTTCAGATATTAAATAATTTAGATTTTTGATTCCAAATTTATGGCAAATTATTCAAAATTAACTAAGATGTATTTTTCCAGATTAGACCCTACTATAACCCTAACACCCAAAAATCTTACAA
>NC_092644.1:45790936-45834207 GCF_039555335.1 Amphiura filiformis | reverse complement strand
TTACAAGCGTGTGCCTGCCGCGTATATGAGCACGGAATTGCTGGCCGGGCAGCAATAACCCGTGTAGCTACGGTCCGTGATCATGGGGTTATGCGAGGGTCATAGGTTCGAATCCCGGGGTGCCAAAAAATTCTTCTTCTCCTTGACTTTTTCGGATCTTCTTTGACTTCCGATCCCAAAAAGCAGGGTCCAGTGTTAGGGTTAAATTAATGTCTAATAATATGTACTTAAAGTGTCTGTAGTTGGGAGGAAAAGCCATCCACATTGAAGATATACATTTTGTTCCTAAAAAGACCTACAATTTGAGGTCCTTGGGGAGAGGGAATGTATATCTTCAATACGAAAAGTCAAAATGTTCAAATGGTCGGCTTTTCCTCGCAGCTATCATTGGTATTATAAAGTTTACTTCGAAGACTGTTAAATGTCAAAAATATCAATTTGTAATAATTTGCTATACAATTTGCATTATATCGAAAATTATTTGATATCAGAATTCAGAATGCAATTTGATGTGTCTGATGTGATGTGCTCTCATGTCCCACAAAACATACATACTGTGCAAACGTTGCTAGCTGATATTGAATGATAAAATGTTTAACGTTCAATATAACAAATGTTTCTATTCTTAAAATCGTTATAATTTGGTGTGAAGAGTAGACCATTCAAGATTTTTTTTTCATAGGGCACAGGATAAAAAGAACTACTAAATAATGAAGTAGTAACGAGCTATTTATATATTGCTTCACCATAGTAATTCGCAATTAAGTCAAGTATCTACTGAAAGTTCAATTATATTATTGTTACACGACTACGCAAGCAAAAAACCCATTAATAACATTTAATAACACGTCAACATAATCGGGAACAAATCAATTGCACATGTTTCTGGCTTGTTGACATATTTCGTCCTGTTTACCCACATACTTATACCCTAAGAATAACCATAATAAGAAAATAACCTGTATTGTGAAAAATAGACTACGTTGTACAATGAAGAGCGTCACCCAAGAGCTGCGCCTAATTCCGTCTAATGCGGCCCATACACGATCAATTTGATTGATCAATATTGGGGACCCTAAATGCAGGTTTGGATACAAAATAATATCTCTCTTCAATATTATTGAAGATATCTAGTCTAGTTTGATTCTGATGGTTGGATAATAAAATCATTATTGATGTTCGTGTGTAGAGTGCACAATAGCAGATTTTGTATCCACTCTTGAATCTAGGGTCTTTGATATTGATCAATCAAATTGATCGAGAATAGGCCGCATATGATGCACCATTCTCAAAATAATCAGAGGGGTGTGTCCGATAGGAGTGGCGTATACATTGCTCAAGTACAAAAAAAAGAAGATAATTATAAACAAGTTTAAGGTGGTACTACACCCCTTGATAAATTTGTGACTGTTTTTGCATTTTTCCCAAAAATAATAACACACTGGTTACAAAAGTTATGTATATTGTAGGGGCAAGGAATCCAGTGACTCAAGATAAGCGGTACGTTATTTATGATAAGAAAAGAGGTACTGCAAGAATGTTATTTCTTAATATATAATGAACCACTTGTCTTGAATCACTGAAATTTCAGTGAAGTAATTGATTTAATTACATAACATTACCAGTGTATATTTATTTTTATTTATCAGGGGTGTAGTACCACCTTAAGTGTGTGTTTTAATTTCTTTTCACATATTGCAAACAATATGCTTCATTCCAGATCCAATGTTCACTTGTGTGAGCAACTAACATTTTTGTGCTTAATTGAAGCACATTATGATACTATTTCAAACTATCCAGGGGAGTGATTTTCTTTGCAGGTTGTTTCTTATATGGGTGTTCTATTAAGAAGAGCTTATTTCCCAACCGTGTCAAGTCCATGTGTGGCGTTGTGATACTTATTTGAAATGTACTGCTTTTTATATTCAAATTGATGATTTATAATGCTTAAAATGGGGGTTTGCCAATTGGTCTAATGCCATTTGGTCTAATATCCATTTCGTTTACATCCATTTCGTCTGAACCCATTTGGTCTATTTCTATTACGTCCAATAATCATTTGGTCCGATAACCATTTGGTCCGATAACCATTTAGTCTAATAACCAATAAGTCTAAAACCATTTAGTCTAACAACCATTTAGTCTAATACCCATTTGGTCTATAACCAATAGGTCTAATAGCCATTTGGTCTAATACTCATTTGGTCTACAAACCATTTAGTCTTACAAGCATTTAGTTTATTAATAAATAGACGAAATGGTATTAGACTAACTGGTTATTAGACCATACGAGTATTAGACCTAACAGTTATTAGACCAAATGGGTATTAGACCAAATGGTTATTAAAGAAATATTAGACCAAATGGTTATTAGATTATATGGTTAGTAGACCAAACAAACAATATTAGACTAAATGGACATTAGACTATATGATTATTAGACTACGTGGCAATTAGCCTTTCTGGTAATAGACCAATTGAATATAGACTAAACGGGAATTAGACGAAATAGTATTAGACAAAATGGCAATAGACCCTTAAAATGTATAATAATTATGTTAAGTAGCACAAAACAGGAACATCATGGATATAAATAATAAAATAACTTATTTGAACATAAAAGTAGTATATTTTAAAACGTATCACAAGAAAGCACATGGATTGAACACGGTTTGGAAATAAGCTCTTAGAGCAATAACCTACCCCAACCATTATTCGTTCCCTCAAATCCTAACCTTTATCCTGAACCCTAAACTAACTTCAGTCAGTTTGTCAACAATAAAAATATTTACTGATGGAATCGCTGCAAACAGATAAACGATTTTGATAGCGGTGGACAGGATTTGATTGTAGAATTTAAATTGGTAAACATTGCAATGAGTACACGGTTTATACTTGAATGAGAGATATTTGTGCTCTTTTTGTCACAAGCTGCAAAATATATTTCAAGAAAACAAATGATGAAATCTTACTTGTAATTTTCTTTATTTTTGACATTCTAATCCTGTTTTGTTCTGTTAATCCGTAGAAGCTAAACCTTTACGATTATAATATGGCATTCTAGCTGTTTAGTATTTAGAATCATCAAATAATATCATATTGTATTCATGTTCAATGTTTATATTCATTTTCTGGGATATCTAATTAATTGGTATTGTAATACTAAATCTGGATGAAGCTTTATTTATAAATATGAAAACTAAATAACCTCTGTGTTGTGAATTATTGACACTTATTATACAGTTTCGTAAACAACAGATGGAGCCTGGAGATCCGACAACCACAACAGGGAGTTTTGAAATAATTCCAACAAATTACAATACGGGACCAACTTTTGAACCAGATTACACAACGACCAGTGGAGGTTCTGGTGAACCTTTTTCAACAGTACCGCCCGATGACGAAGATAAACAGGAACTGATACTTTCATCAATTAAAGCTTTGTCGAAAAAAATCGACAATCTACAAATGAATCAAGACCAATTTGAATCAACTGTATATCACAATATAACTAGATTGAGTAAAGTTCTGTCAGATCTTGACACCAATGTGGTTGCTTTGAAAAGCAGTTCAAGTGAAAGTGTGTCCGTATCTAACAGTAGACGAAGGCGAGGGAGTGCCGCAGGGGTCTTGATAATAAAATCGACTTTGGTGTCGGTAACATAACTGGTCATAGGATAAACTGGGATAAATATCACCCGATGCTCATATCTGAAGGATTATTTGCTGTTGCAAAAGTTATGAGCTTTCTAAGACCCATTTCTTTGACTGTGATGAACCGGCACGTCGGACCTATGCAGATTTCACTTGGTGGTATGATCTTCGACATCAGCAAGTTTTTACTTATATTCTCCTTTGTGTGGTTTGCCTTCTCGTTGGGTATGAATCAGCTATTCTGGTATTATACAGAATTTTCGAGGAGTGTATGTATTGACCAGGGAACAGGATTGCACTGCAGACCCCCCTTTGGAACGTAAGTCGCAAGCTAGATTGAATCATATTTTCATATTAAAATGGTATGTTTAAGGCGAGTCTGAGCGGTGCCTAAGCTAGCGGGTTTGTGCTCAAATATTGAGCAAAATTAAGCACACATGCACAGGGAAATGTATAAGTTCAATACGTGCGATCCCACGTCTCATGGAAATGAGTATTATTTCCCCTATGTGCCTGATTTTTCCTGTGGAGGGGAGTAGCGCAAACCTTTGTTTTGGTCATACCTCAATAACAGCAATACATAGAAATGTGACCAGTGGCTTTCTGGACTCATTTTCCGTTAGAAATAAACTGTATTACCGAAACTGGACAAATATGGGCTAAATGCTCCGACTCGCCTTAAGGGGGTACTACACCCCTGTGGTAAATTTGCGACTATTTTTGCACTTTTCTCAAAAAATAATACCACACTGGTAACAAAAGTTATGTATATTATTGGGGCAAGGAATCCAATTACTACACTGAAATTACAGTGACTCAAGACAAGCAGTTCAGTATATATGATAGGAAACGAGGTACATCATAGCGGTACCTTATTTATTATTATAAATAACAAATCGCTTATCTTGGGTCGCTGAAATTCCAGTGTAGTAATTGGATTCCTTGCCCCTATAATATACATAACTTTTTTTACCACTGTTTTATTAGTTTTTGAGAAAAATGCAAAAATAGACACAAATTTATCGAGGGGTGTAGTACCCCCTTAAAGACACATAAAATAAAAAAAGTTGATACTATATTGCATGGTTTTGTTGGTTATAATCAACAGAGCTAATTGTTGATGGCTTCTTAATAAACGAAAAATTTTTTCTGCTTTCTCAACCCCTTTTATTCTACAGAATAACGGACACCATGGCAACACTGTTTTGGGCCTTGTTTGGCTTGCCAGATTTAGAAATTCTGGATCTGAAAGGAATAGACCACGTGTTTACAGAGTTCGTTGGTACAGCTCTGTATGCTGCTTATCACGTCATAGCCATTGTTGTACTGCTCAACGTCTTAATTGCTATGATGAGCAACACCTACACAAGAATTGAGGTAAATGATATATATTTTTATGTTCATATTTTCTTTAATTCCTATCGAGCTTGTTATTTGTGCATGATGCTGTTTGATTAAAGTAATAACACATAACACTTATTAAAAACTATTTTCTGATGGATGCCAATTAAGCACCTAATTAACAATGCTTGGTCTGCTGCATACTCGTAAATAGTTGGTTCTTATTAATATCTTTAACAACTGTGCATGTGTTTCTTTATAACTCTTTCTATGTTCTCTAACTTTTCTTTAGGTAATTCACTGCCCCGTAAATAACAAGGGGAGTATATCCACTAAACGACCTTTCCTTCCTTTTCTTTATTGTGTTCTTTTTGAAAGATTCAATAACACTAACTCTGAAAACAATTCTGAGGAAAATATTTACAATTGTGAGAAGAAACCGGTGAATCATAAAACCATTTTTTTAAAAGTATTGTTTTTCTCTATAAATTTGTATTTCTATATATCCAACTATCCAGGGTTACCAGAATAAGGTTTGTTACTGTAATTCATGTCACCGTAGTAATATTTCGTCAAAGCATGCATGTACCGTAAACTGGAGTAACTTTGATCCATATTGACACATGTTACCCACCTCCATGTCTCTATTAAATCTTCTTATTCAAACCAAGGACAACAATCCAAGTTATCCCGCAGATGAGGCAGACACAATTTATTTAGATCTCCAATGGTTCTATAGATACATTTTTGAAGGCCTCAAGCTCATACTCATATTTATATACACTAATAATATTTATATGGTATATAACATTTGAAATGCATTTGAAGGGACAATCTGAGATTTGTTTGGTTTTGGTCAAAACATTTTGCCCATTTCAACAAAATTGTTATTGCTCATCGATCTTCATATGATCCTGGTAAAGACTATATCCCAAGCGTCGACTGCTTGAGTGTGCATGTTAATCTGCTTATCGAATTCCACAGCCTCGCTTGTGCGAGGACCTTTATTTTAGATATAAAATTTTGGTATATTGACCTTTTCTGTAAATCCCATAGTTCCTTGCGGTTAGACCCAAAATGTCGTCATTTGACGCCACGCCGACTTGCAATGTGCAGTAACGATGTTCGCTAAACGATGTGCGCATCGGCATGGCGTCAAATGGCGACATATCGGGTAACACCGCAAAGAATTATTGGATTTACCGAAAAGGCCAATTGAATCTCTGATTGTCCTTAAGTAACGATTTTATTAAATGTATTATTGATTTTGTGAAAATCCGCGGTGGCCAATGTCAATGCAAATTAATTTTTTTCATGGTTTTAGATGAATGTTTTTTCGACTTGGAAACAACAAACTCATGCTCCGACAATCATGAGAAAAAAGATAGAAATCTGGAGCAACAAAGTTGGGTAACAAAAGCAATTGAACCAATGTAACTCCAGCCAGACATCCCATATCTTCCCGATTATCCTGATAAAGTATATCTGTAATTCGTTCCAAAGAGTCGCTTTATCCGGATTTATATTTATATATAATATATATATCTCTTCCGCCCCTTTGTTTTGCAACATAAGAGTGTTACCGTTCAACAGCTTTAAACGTCTTAATAATCAAATACAATTTTGCAGAAGTTTCGGATATGAATAATTTAAATATTTGATACGCCCATAAGTTATCCCAGTTTGCGGTACATGAGGTCAAGATCCTCATGGCGAATTTGAAGTATACTGGTGCAACCAACCATATTAAACAGATTGGAAAAAAATCGATGACTCTGCAGCAGAAAGACGTATGTCCTGTAGCTGCTGTATGTATGTGCATAGTACATGCATTGATGTACTGTATATGGTATATAATGTACATGGTTGTATATCACAGCTAATACATATAACATCTAATGGACATAAGTCTTTCCGCTGCAGAACCATCGAGTTGATAAAACATGTTTCCGTCACAGTTTATCCACAATGGGCCACTCAAGATAATACTTATAAGTACTGCACCGAAGTGCTGTAAAGGTGTTATGTAATCAACCCTTAGTATTATTAAACGAAAGTTTGTAAATTGTCAAATTATACATTGTATTTCCAAACCTGTTTTGACCACCGTAATGTTATCTTAGTTAAGAACACTACATATTTGTAAGCTACGATATGAATAGACTGAAAGTCTCAAACACTTTATTTGAATTGAAAACATCAGGAAACTCTAGTACTGTGTTTTTCCATGGCCAACCAAATATATCTGTAAGAAATGGATACTTAATCAGGTCATTCCATCTAAACCTTAATTGTTACTGCAGACAGGTCATTTTAATTATTAAGTAAACATCTCAAAACAAAAACATTGCAATGGTCAAAACAGGTTTTTAGATATTGTATTGCATTGTTTTGGTAAACATTTACGAGCTCTTTGTTAAAGCTTACAGGTACCTGATGAATATCCGTATCATAAAGTAGGCAACACCTGGCAATCAAATCAAACTTTTACCATAAAACAGTAAATTTCACTGATCAGAAAACAGTTTCATGTTATGTAGCCGCTACTGTTGCAAATCACCGTGGCCAAATATGTACACACTATTGTCGCACACCCAATCATTTTAAAAGCACATTTTTCATGTTACTCCAAAAAGTTTTGTATACTGAGTCAGTGACGGTTTTATCAAGTAATGTCATCTTTTCTACGTCAATCTTCATTGGATATTTCGTCCGTAATGTTCTAATGTCGCTATCTCATTCTCTTCGACTTCTTTTCCTCCAGATATATAATCATTGTTATTTTAGTAGTTAATATTGTATCAAATGTATCATATAATCACATGTTACCAATAGTGTCGGTAGATCGCTCATGAGATGACAAATATAAATAAGTACCTAACAACATTGTCACTTCTGTTTCCTTTGTAGGAAGATGCTGATATCCAGTGGAAGTTCTCACGATCGAGACTCTGGATGAGTTTCTTTGAAGGTCGTGGTACCGTTGCTGTGCCCTTCAATTGTATTCCTACACCCAAAACGATCTATTACATCATGAAGTGGTTTCGAGATTGGTGTCGCGGCGAGAAAACAAGAGCAAAGAAACAGGTATATTTATTCATATGTATGCCTTTCATTACTTCTATTTGTGTACATCACAACAGGAAACGTGTATTTTGACGCCTTCTTATTAAAATATTTCTTCAATTTGGCAAGGAGAAGATGTAATGCATAGAAAATTATACAACCTGCTCTTTCTTGGCCAACTACTGTCAGCTTATTTAATGTGATTCGTTTTAAAGGCTGATGATTTCAATGGAATAGGCTATACAAAATGTATAAATATGAGTTAACCAATTGAATATATTATTCATATTAAGCAGAGCATTATGATATAGTTTCTCTATATGGGCAGACAATGTATTAAATTTATGAAAGGAATAGAAAAACTTAACTATGTGAGTTTTTATTCTGTGTGAACTTTTATTTGCTATATTATTTCTATTAAATACAATATCAACATTTTAAATGCAGGAAAGGAGCAAGGCTTTCATGGAAGAGCGTAATAGACAGTATCAGGTAAGAGATTGATAATTACAACGTACCTTTAAGGGGGTACTACACCCCTCGATAAATGTGTGTCTATTTTTGCATTTTTCTCAAAAACTAATCACACACTGGTAACAAAAGTTATGTATATTATTGGGGCAAGGAATCCAATTACTACACTGGAATTTTAGTAACCCAAGGCAAGCGGTTCGTTATTTATGATACGAAATAGGATGTATCTAATTTCCTATATACGGAACCGCTTGTCGTGAGTCACTGAAATTTCAGTGTAATAATTGATTCCTTGCCCCTAATAATACATAACTTTTGTTACCAGTGTGTTATTATTTTGGAGAAAAATACAAAAATAGTCACACATTTACCACAGGGGTGTAGTACCCCCTTAAGAAGGTTAACACCTGTGGCCATTTAGCCTACGTATGGGTGTGAATCAATAGATTTCGCAAACTTGTAGAAAGCAAGCAACTGGTTTTTTTTGCCAGTTTTTCTTGAGCTTGGTAACAATTAACTAATAATATTGTAGGCTGATGGCATTTATGTAAATATATAAGCAAAACACCCCCAGCCGGTCCCGAAGGACAATTAGACTTGAGGAACATAAGAATGTAGCAATTGAACAATATATACCATAGTGCCGTGTTGTGAGAAAAAATTCTGTCACCACGAGTTTTCGCTAGATTACTATGTAAGGCTGATCAGGAAATGGAATTATGACCAGCAACTATTAGTATTCAATATTATTTGACATTTTGACAGAATATACAATTATGTTATCGTAATAATATTTCTTTATTGTGATAAAACGGCTGTTGTAATTCAATATTTAGCTTGATCAAGTTTACGGACAATTATTAAATCTAAGAGAGCTAAAGACGACCTATCATTTCAGCTGAATGTAATTTGGTGACTTGGACATATATTCATAACTTGCACAGATAATAATGTCCAAGACATGCTGTAAGCTATCAAAACCTACCGACAAGACTATTAACAATTTTTACCGAACATGTACGGACAAGATCACCAATAAGCTACATGTATATTCAGTGATTCCAGCGAAAGCATAAGAAATAAAATTGTTTATAAATTGCCTAAAGGGGAAGGATATTAAAGCCATTACAATTGTCATTAGGTATTTTTAAAATGAAAAATTTGCCATAAACCGAGGAAAACAGCAGTATTGACAAGGTCGAAGCCCCATTCAAATACATGTAGGTAATTTCTCTACTGGTTAAAGTAGAGAAATACATGTAGCTAATTTCTCTGCGTAAGTAGAGAAATTACAGATTCATGTTTAATGTATTATTTTGTCTTTAAGACATGGCTTTCGGCTTAAACACCACCAGGCTATGTTAGCACATCTTTGATACTAACATCTAAATTTTTAATCACTAAAATGTGTTAATCACAGCAAATCACTGAATATGCATTTAAAGAAAGTATGCGCTTGACAATATGACGTCTTGCAGCTTACGCATTGATGTTCCTTTGAAATCAGGTTTTGAAACGAATAATTAGAGGCATGCCGTCATACGTGGGGCATTTAATAATCACATCACTTTTGGACAAACCCGTATTGCTTTAAATGCTAACATTACCCAGGAGTTTTTCACAGGTGGGGAGGTGGGCAAGGGGCAAGGTGGTCAGAGGGCAAGGCGACTTTCAGGGAGCAAAATCTGACCAAAATGGTCAGAAAATGCCTACAAATTAATTTAAATCGATTAAGTTCAGGTTTTACCTAACTTATTTTCTGACCATTCTCACAGGAAATCATGGGAAAGCTAGTGAAGAGGTACATATTCGACGCCAAGAGGGACGACGAAGAGGGTAACCAGGAACAATGGGTGAACCGCATCAAGCAAGACATATCTGGATTCAAATATGAGATGTTTGAAGCACTCTCCGGTATGGACAAAAAGATGGCCGACATGGAGAGCAGAATTGTCAATGGTCAACTGGGTGCCGACCCTTTAGGAACTGACATGTTTCATGCCATGGAAGAAGTAGTCAAGAAACCGCCCTCTAGGACAGATAGTATGCAATCCGTAAAATCGGAAGTTTCAGATGCTTTAGGTGCACCTACATCCAATCTCAAAGATTCTAAATCATCTTGTTTTTCCCCACCCTCGATTTGGGATGACGGTTCTATGGAATTGCCGTCCAAGGCAAACCGTTACAAACCAAAATCACCATCTATGCCAGCGGATATAGCCAACTATCAGTACCCTCCCGATTGGGAACGGTATCAACCTATACTATACATCGATGAAGATCCGTTAGTGCCGTTACTAGGCAGTCCACGTCATAGTTTAAAACGACGTAGACATAGTTCAAGTCAACTAAATCACATCAATAGCTTTCGACGAAGAAGTATTCGGGAGAATATTACGAAAGTTTGACAAATGGATTATTTGTGAATCTTGGTTTTGTTAACATTTGAAATATTGCCTCTTTGATGATGTATTTAAGAAATAAGAATCTCATTTTTATATAATAGTTGTACACAGTTGTATATTTGAATGGATTAAAGAAAGATTAATTCTGTGTATTATTTAAGGATATTCTATGTACCCTGGGTGTTTATTTAATATTCGGTGTAATTGTATGTGATACAATTTAGGAAATATAGTATTTTAAAAAGGTATTTAGGATTATTTAATCGAAATTCCTTCCCACATACAATATAACTATGTGTATTTAATAACAAAGGAGATGGATCAACCATCGCGCTGAATATAATGTTATGCAATACGACCATTAAATTGTGGGAAGAAATTTTGGTACACACTGGATTTCGGTATATAAACCCAGGGTCCACGCATTGATTATCATTGTTTACGCGAAAACATTTTTTGACTTGAACATTTTCTTGTTACATGGTTACATATCAAATGATTGTTTTCCTCTTTGAGGTTGGTTTTGTAAATAATAAAATTGTGGACCATATAGTTTCTGTCCATACCTGTAATGGGGTATCAAAATATATCAAGTTTATTGTATATCTTTTGAGGTAATGAAAAATAATGCAGCGAAGATTTTGTAACATAAAATGATTGCAATATTAATGGTGCTCCCATGCCAAAATATATTCTGTAGATAGGTTTCCACTTAGTAATTAAATAATCATAAAAAAATATAGTTCAGCTGGGAAATCTTTTTATATTGCATATTAAAGTACCGTTTCTATGCCATGAAACTCATTTTACTGCTTGACCAAAAAAAAAAATGTTAAAGAAAATTTACAGTTTTATTGTTTGTTTGCTTGATTTATTTTTTCTTTAACCGTGAACACCCAATCAGTTGCAATTAATCATCTGTTCTTCCAATAAAAATAACTATACAAGTAAAAATAATAGAACAGCGCTTTATATAACCGAAACACAACAGCAAGAGAAGTATTCCAATACTGAGCTTGTTAGTTGCTGCTAAGTTATCACCCTAATCTTTTAATCATCATTTTATACCGATCCAGTCAAGCAAGCATCTCTCTCCATCACGGTTGTTTGATGTGATCATTTATTAGTTATTCAAACAAGACATCATGTACAACCAAAATTTAGGCTTAAACAGCTAAAGTTGATATCAATTATGCTAATGTATACAGATGCTTTTGAGTCATTCTCAACTTCAATTTCCCCTCTTTTACAAAATTATTCACTTTTATAGAATTTTTAAAGCTTTTTCGGATATAAAATGTATCTATTTATGACAAGATTGGTGGCGCTATTTAGATACTGAAAATTACTCTTTCTGGCTTTTAATAAAAATAATTCCTTTAATTTTTTGATGAAATATGTTTAAAAATTTCTTGTTGCAAATTAATCAGAATTCCAGGTGATTTAATGTGAATATTAATCTATAGTTTGCAAATAATGAAATATTGATATACATAAACAACCGTGCGCCATCTATAGTTTGCATTTGTTAACTTTAATGAAGTTCGCTAGATTCTATATTCGACATAGAAACAACCGTCTTTAATCTACTCCCTTCAATTTCCAGTTCTACCGAATGTTTGATGACGTAAAATCGATGATATGCTACGTATAGTGGGAATTCCAATTGAATGAACGCAGCTTTCAATAGCGTGACGAATACTGCGCGATGTAACGTGTGCGACTGTCTGAGTAACGCTATTTAATGCCAACGCACTCATTGGTTCTATTTCGCAGTGAGTTTAAAATACGCGAATGTTTGATCGAGTGCAGCTGTTGAAAGCTGCGTTCATTCAATTGGAATTCCCACTAAAGAATGTATGGTGGAAACGGGAATAGTTTAAATGACGAAGACATGTTACAGCGAATATTCTATAACCGTTAAAGAGTCAGTAGGGGCCTTAAGAAAAAATCCGGGTATCGTAGCCTTTTGTTATGTAAGTCTATCCTTTATTGTTATCCTGAAAACAGTATTACCTTGTTTATATTAAGGACAGATATGTTACCTTGTTTATATTTAAACCAATGTGATGCCTTTGATCAATCGTTTTGTTAAAGGTACTGACAAAAACACGTAAGAGTATACTATATAATGTTTCTTTGTGTATTTGAGAAACCCCACTTGGGCATTATATTGTCATTCGCCTAGACTCAACCAAACATAACACTCGTTTGCTATTTTTAACATAATAAAATTATATACACTTTATAAGAAATAATATTTCATTTTGTTCCGTGGTAGTATTTTTTATCTCTAAAACATATCATATTACTTTAGATATCTGCTATCAATTCCCAAAACACATTCAAATACATACGAAAACTTAAAATATGTTGCAAAATAATGTTTAGAAAAGCGTTCAATAGCAAATCATTCATTCATTGCTATTCAGATTTATACAGTTTGAAAGTCGCAGTAAATATATTTCGAGGGTTAGTTCCAGGAATTCGAAAGTGACATTTTTGTAATTTAGCAGTTTAAGCGTTTCTCTGTTTTGAAATTTTGACCTTAATATGTAGTTTGATTAATTGCTTTAAATGTTTGCATGTTCCAATATTTCTAATAATCCATTTAATAGATTCAATTTCGTCCAACATGTCAGTTACGACTTTCTTGACTAATCTCTCAATTTTGTAGGTAAAATTGTGATATCAGAGACAGGACACAAGACATACAATATCCAAAATGATTTCAAAGTATTTATATAGTATAATAACAATTATTGACCATTTAAAGTGTTTAAAAAATCTGAAATATTATAGTTAGATGCACTAGTTTATTGACATATTATTATTTATATTTGTAAATGTTATATCATTATTTATATTTAGATATGTGTTTAAATGAGGCGATACGGATGATGCGACCGCAGGTCGGTTTGAATGGTATAATATTTGTTCCATTAATGATTTATCATAATTATTAACTTGTAAATAGAAAGAAATTAATACTCCCTGCATAGGGATATACATTGGTTAAGATTGTGTCTTAAAATCTGTATACCACGTACAGTTGAAATTGCAAATATGGTATGAACGTAAAACGTATACAGGAAATGGTTTACTTTGCAACAATTCAATTATTATACACACACTGACTATAAGTATCGCAACATCTCCAAAATAGGGATTGCAAAGTTTAAACATTAGATAACACTCAATTATCGCCTATCGATTCTACATTATATATGCTGAGGTTCTTAACAGATAAAATTAGCCTATATAGTCACAGGTCGAAATGGTGATATAAACATAATTTGGTAATATAAACATAATATTTTTAAATATTAAAATACCGTATTTTATGCATTTCCACCATTTTAGCTCTCCTTACAACCAAATTGAATATTCATTTCTCGCTGTGACTAAGCTAATCTTAACTGTGGCATAAGAAAAAACCGTGGCATATATTACGAAGTGTAGAATCGATAATACCCAATTTAAAACAAACCGGAATATTATGTAAAGATATAAGCAAAACACCTCGCAGCCGGTCCAGAAGGACAATTAGAGCAGAGGAAGGATGTAGCGACTGAACAATTTATAACATTGCGCCATGTTGTGATCAAAATCCCCACACCACGAGTTTTTGGCTAGATTAGCTTAGATTAATATGTAAGGCAGATCAGGATATGACCAACAACAATCAGTATTTAATATGACAACTATTGACTGTAGAATTATTTAATTAACTTGACGGATTTCAATTCCATCTTTTCTTATTTCAGACAAAGTCTTTTTGACATTTTGACAGAAAATACAATTATATATTTATCATATCGTAATAGTGTTTCTTTATTGTGATAAATCGGATGTTGAAATTCTATATTTAGCTTGACCAAGTTGACGGACAGTTATTGTAATCTAAGAGAGCTAAAGACGACCCATCATTTCATTTGAATGTAGTGACTTGGACGACACATACGTTCATAACTTGTACAGATAATGTCAAAGACATGCTGTAAGTAATCAAAACCTACCGACAAGACTATTAACAAATTTTACCGAACATGTCCAGACAAGATCACCAATAAGCTACATGTATATATTGTGTGACGAAGTCGGTATTAATTTAATAAAAAGGAAGGCCGATTAAAGTACGTACCTGTTATGTAGATTACTCCAGATTTTGGTAATGTTGTATAATATCAGTCAAAATTTGTTGCTGATGACATTGACATCTCTCGGGAGTCGAAGCATAAAAAGACCTTATCTGAAGAAAAAAACTGACGTCGTACAGTTATGACCTAAATTCACACGGGCTATTAATCATTCAATATCTGCATTACAGTTTATACTGTAGCTTGGCCTGAATTATAATTATTTCAAGTCCCTTTTAGAATATGCACCGTTTGCCGGGCATGTTCGAATATTCTATCTCAAAACTGTCGCCATGCAAGACTTGCACCCAGAGGATGATTTAAGGAAGCCCCATCATGCACTGTAAAAGTGTTATCACTAGAGTTTCAACTGCCACTTTACTTTTCAAATCCCATTGAACTCTGTGCAAAAGATGTTGTTTTAGAATTGCCCGTGTGTCATTATTACTTGGTCGATTTCAGATCTAAAGTGATGTATGCATGATGGATAATTCACACCTACTGTAGATAACATAAAATGTGAAATCGACCAACCTTTAGAAGGTGTTTTTATTGTAAATATATCTGTCAAAATTCAAATTTCACCATGCACGTGTGTATGCAGTGGGCGGGCAGTGGTGTCATGTTCACTCGCACAGCTGTGCTAACCGCAAGACTTGCTGGGAAGTGCTTAAATCATCCTCTGACTTGCACCTCTATAATAATTTTATCTCAGATATCATTTGATCTCAGGAAAGTTTTTTAAGCAAAATATATGTCTAAGTTGTAAAATATATCTTATTGCCCAACAATGAAAACAATTAGATTTTTATTGGGTCAAATTTTTAATTCTGGTTGCGAAATATTGTTGTTATTGGCATAAAAATTTAACCTGTGCTAAATTGATACATTGAACGACCGCTATATTCTGTACAATCCTATACATGCACGGATGTCTAGTATACAGTACGTAAAAGAAGCCCGTGTGATTTTTATTGAATAGCCCGATTGTCTTCGAATAGACGTGACAAATTCCTTACAAAAGGATAAGTATGAAGAGTGTTATCGTTCCCAATCTGCGTATGCGTTTTCATGCTCAAAGGCCGACACACCGACAACGACGCCAAATTTAGTAGACAGGATTAGTTTTTCGTACGTGAATACATGACGTTCAAATTGACGCGTTCACGTACCCGGTCTAAATCACGCCGACTAATGCATCCATCCAACGCCATTGAACGTTGTTTCGTGTTTGACGCTTTTTGACGGTTACTGGGACCATTAAATTAAATACTGTACCACTTTACGCCTGACATGCAAAACGTTAGTCATAAACGTTAACTTTGAATTACGCTTTGGCTTACTTATCTTTCATTTTAAAATTAGTCTCCAAATTTAGACCAATACTGACTTACCTTTGTATGACTATCAATAACTTCAGACACTGTTTAATATAAGGTTTATTGGCGGACTCAACAGAACACTTATTTGGACTAGATAATTGACTTCTTTAAAAACATTTTGGCAAGATTTGTAAACCATTTTCGTTTTCTGTACTGGTTTCGCGTTTCATTTAAATGAGAATATTGAACATTTGAGTTTGTTAATTGGGTTTGAATTTCATTGGGCGTTAAGGATTGGACAAACATTAATGTACCTTCCTTGGATAATGAGCCATGTTTATGACATATAATACTTTAACACAGATCATATGCATATTATTTATCAAGTGTAACGCAGTTGTAGACTGGTTCGTCGTAGTTGGTGTATACATAGGGTAATTTTATATTTAAGCTTATTCATTTGGTTCCAGAATAATGTTTCAATATTTGAATTTATAAATGAATACAATCATTAATAATTGTTTAATGTAGTAAAGCTTCGTAGATATATCACACATACCCTTTTGTATTGCGGTGACCAATATTGAGTCGGTACGAAACGGGTGCTAATACAGGTAGAGATAATAACAGTTTATTTAAAACCAAATTATTACATTTTCCTCCAATATTTATTACAACATTTTTAAACGGTGGTTGATTTTAGCTTTATATAGTTATTTTGTGTTTAAACATAATATATTGTCATGTTTGTTAAAAACATTATATCTTCGATGGCTACGCATTATTTTTATTCTTTGAATGTTCGATATCATGATTTGGCTCTTAGCATGAATTTGTGGAACAATATAAACATCACAAAAACTATTGGATTGCACATTACCATATCGATTTTATTCCTCTAACAGACCATATACTGCACCTGGTTCATTGACTTAATGTTTATCTGCTGGATACCTCAGCTGCAGATAATATTGCTGCAACTTTCTAAAGCATTTCATATTTAAATAAGATATCTAACAAACGACAGCTATCGTGGATACTGATTTCTTGCGCTTACATGATGATATTATTATGAATTACGATTTTGATGTTTTATCTATTTTTTAACAATATTAGGTGTTTTGAAAAAGTATTTTGAGTAGGTTTAGCCACATGTTATTACACCAATGTAAATAGAGCATATTTAGTAAGACATTCGGGATTATAGTATCCACAAAGTCCCAAAAATAGAAAAGAAAGATTAAATGATGACGTATAGAGGCCTATTACCAGTTTTAGGCCAAAGTCACACAGAGGTGCTAATGTTATAGTACATATACACATATTTGTAAAGATGACGTATTGAAATAATCCGTCTTCTGCGTTTATTGTAGTTTATTCATTAATTCAAGTGTATCATACAACGTGATGCATCTTTTAAGAGGCATCACGATGCATCGTGATGCATCTTAAAAGAAGGGGCATTTTTAATACACATACCATATTTCAATATATATTCTGTTCAGAGCCGAATGTATTGAATATATGACATTGCGCGTGGTCGCATAGAGGCTAATAACTGCGCATCGGTTGTTTTGAGGTTGATCATTTCATTATTCATAGAAACAGTACCCGTAAGAACTCAAATACCCTATATTTTTGTAGGTCATTGTTTTGAGTTATGTGTAAAGAGGGCTGAACAACAACAGGGTCCATTTCAGTAAACTTTACGATAACTCATTAAAGTCAATAAATCGTAACGCACACGAGTTTTCCAAAGTATATGGTACTTTGTAGAATAAACTTTTACAAAACATCAAAGTGTTATTTTTCAATAATATATAGATTTTAAAAATGAAAATCGATTCGACCAACAATACGTCGTGTACCCTTAAGTCTCCGGTCCATCGCACTACGTGATCTATTCTTCGTCCAAGATCATACCTTTCAATAACCTGAATTTGCGTCCAAATTCACTGATATACTTTTGTAGGTCATGATGGTTCTTGAGTTAGCCAGTAAAGGGCTGAAACAACATTTGTTTTGTAATTACATGTACATAACTCATTTCAGCAACAAAAATCAAATTATGCCCTCGAAGTAATGAATAGAAGTGATTTTGCAAAATATCACAGTGTCATTTTTGAACATTTAGTTGACGCAAGTGACTATGCATATACCCCAAAATACGTCGTACATTTTTTATGGAGGCGGTACATCGCAAACGTCCATTTTTCGAAATCCAAGAGTCACATATCTTCAAAACTGAATTTGCGTCCGCGTATTCAAAGCCCTTTATATATGTGATTGATTTAGCACATCGCGTATATTCATGAGGTTATGAATACGTATCCATAGCCACATGAATATACGCGATGCGTGTGATTCAATCGTATTTTGTTGCGAAATCTCGCACATAAATAACACGCGGTTGCGTATCGTTTCTTTACGCGCAAAGAAGCGCAGGTAATCACCGCGAATAAGCCCACGTACTTGTGCATCGCGTATTAAATTTGCATTAAAACAGTGAAAGAAAGATACATTTTCAAACAAATATTTTTTATTTTCATGAAACAAATTTGTAAAATGACGGTAATGAATGACAATAACTTTGCACCATCTGTTTCACGGTAATTGTGTGAAATTGACAGGATTTGTGTTGAGCCCTGTATTAAAAAAACCCTCCGATTTCACGCAATGACCTCAACGCAGAAACATACCCGTAATAACACAAAAAACAGATACCCGTAATTTGTAATTACCTCATTGTGTTAGAATAACTTGTGGCAATTACTCACTGACTGAACATTCCAGGGGTCCATTTCATTCAACTTTACGAAGCTTCGTAAGTCTCGAAATCGTTCGTAACTTACGACGAGTGGTAAGTTCCATTTCATTAAACTTACTTACGCACGGTACACTTCGTAAGTAATATGGATTTACTACAGGGACCCTTCGTATAGTTACGTCTAGTATTGGGTATTTGTAACTTTACAAACTGTCACTTGAGCTACGAAGGGTTAAAAGTTTAGTGAAATGACCCCAGGACCATTTTGTGAACAAATAATAATGAAAATTGTATATTTGCAGTCATTTGGTATACTTAAACATTAGCCCACCAACTGCTTCAGGCGATGGTTAGATTTTGAGTGTACAATGCTATACCTTTCCATAAAATATGTTTTAAGATGTAAGGAATGTAAGTCTTCTACCTCTGTATTGAGGATATCATTTTATAATAATAAATATGAACATAATTAACTGTAAACCAATCGATATCACTGTGTTTTTGAAGTTTTTGACGTACTGACCTGTTTGCTTTATATCGTCTTGGGTTTTAACTCGCGTTTGCCAGCGTTTTTTCAGGGTTTTTTTTATACGAGATAATTGCTGCAAATCGATTTATTTTGACCTGTAACAGGTGTAGAGGAGAGTCTATGTCGTATCACCTCGGAGAGTAAAATTGTAGATAAAAATGTTTGTTTTTGTGACAGTTACTACAAAACAATCATGTGCCGCTTTAGTTGATTATGATGTTGACAGCGCTTCTTGGCGCGCTGTCACTACCTCCCAAAAAGGACTTTGAAATATGATTTGACTTTTTAGTCAGGTACAAGAAAGTTCTGTAACCAAGAATGCATCAAAGTGACGTTTATAGTGACGATGAATATCCTGCTGTCATGATGTCCTATGACGCCTGATGATGATATTGGCACCAAGCGGAGGAAAAGAAGGACTCCTCTGCAGGAAGGAGGAGAGAGTATATTTTCTTCTTGGTTCTGCATCTAAGAATGCAAGCCATATTTAAGCCATATTGATGATGATGATGAATATGATGAATATGATGAATATGATGAATATGATGATAATGGTGATGATGATGATGATGATGATGATGATGATGATGATGATGATGATGATGATGATGATGATGACAAAAAACAACTTGGCCCGGCCTCAACTTCTAGCCCACCATTTGAAAGAAAAATGATGCGTCCCGTTAAATTCTGTAACTGACTAATTACTAATCAACGAACCAATCAGTAATCAGCTACTGACCAATTCACAAACAGTGGTCAGTGATCAGCAATTGTATTCAGTTTGTCTTTTGTTTGTCTTTCTTGATTTTTATCTCTATATATCAGTAATCAGCTCTGACCCCTCTGTGGTCTGTGATATAATGATCAGATTACTATCTTTTAAACTGCTGATTCAATAACATTGAACCAATTGGCTCCATTTCTTTTAAGTAAACTAAAGCACACTACTTTACATAGTCTCTTGTTACTCTCTTTAATTTATTTATTTTGAACACATTTTGATGATTATAATTATAAGATTACTATTTTTTGCTTTTTTCAGATATCATCAAGGTGTTATTGGACCACTCTATACAACTCGGTGATGCACTATTACGTGCTGTAGATGAACAATTCATTATTGCCGCGCAAATGATATCAGACTATATTAAAGCCAAAAACATTCCAGTAAGTATAAGTATATATTAATGAGATATTGCTATTATACAATGTTGCAAAACCATATATAAAAGACGCCTAAACTTGTTTAGAAACAACTTTTCGCTGCAATAAAATATCCTAGAGTGAAAAATCTCGGGGCGTAGGATAGCGTAGACATTATTATTACCAACACAGTCTTCCTATCAAAATGAACATATTAATCATTCTACAAGTCTTAAAATGATCATATCAATCATTTTAGTTTATTTGATCATCATTTTAGTGAGGTGACTAGGTTGGTTTACACATAACTATTAGAATCCGTTTTTAAGCGCCATTTTCATGCGCTCATATTCCTGTTAATTTTTTTCAAATGTATGCCCTCTAAAAATCACACCGAGTGATTCATTTCGCCACGTTTGCATTATGCAACAAATCGATCAAAGAAATAATCTCGCCTTTTATCAAAACCAAATGTAGTACCATTAAAACATTGTCATATAATTGCCGTTTAATATTTCGTACAATATGTCGTAATTGTGATTATACCAGCACACATATTAAACATATCTCACTTTTTCCTATCCTCGGTTCGTGGCGAAAGGTCTCTGGAATAGTGTTTTTTTTCTTGTTTTTGTTTGTCTTTCTTGATTTTTATCTCTATATATCCCGTCAAATTCCGTCTACCCCTCTGCGGTCTGTAGAATATAATGATCAGATTACTAGCTGGTAAACTGCTGATTCCAAGTTTTATTCTCCTTATCATGCTTATGCAATTTTAAGTTCTCAATGTTTTATACGTTTCGTAAATTTCATAGGGCTACCAGAAGAATAACGAATCTTCTAATACATTGAGAACCTATAATGTTTAAAGTGCATAACAGTGAATAAAACTTGGAATCAACAATTTTCAGCATCTGTCCAGCTAGTAATCTGATATTTTATACACACAGTAGAGCTATCATTTTATACACACAGCAAAGGTAGGTAGATGGGACATGTACAGAGATTTGAATAAAAATCAATCGAGAAGAAAATAAAAACAAGATTAAAAAAACAAACAAACAAAAAAATCACTATCACAGAGCCCTTCCGATTCAAACCGAGGTTATCTTTTCCCAGGTCATCGTTTCGTTGTTTAGTGGTTTGGGTGTATGCGTTTCGAGACCCAAAGGAGGTCTAGGGTTCAAATGCCAGCTCCGCCTCATTTTAATTTTTCCTATTTTCCTATATGAGTTTCTCCCTTCTTTTCTAAATGCTGCTTCTTAAAGCTGGAAATAAAATCCAGCGTAACCTTAAATTATGAATTTATTTGAAACGTTGCCATTTTCACATGCGCTATGCAAAATTATTAAGTCACTGCGCGAATATGTGAGCATGCAAACTTAGACCATTATACTTAAATGAATTATTTAACCTATGTTACATCTCTGCAGGTTACCTGCTACTTCTTGCGCTGAAAAGTCATAAAACAACTAAACGATTCTTTACTTTATATTGGGCGACGTCAGGCTAGGCTTTCCAGTCTATTGTTAGATATCCCTTTATAATTCAGCGGTTTTTAGGATGCGCAGAATCTATACAGAAGCGTACTTACGAGCATGAATAAGACAATACAACGGTGCACAAGCCGTAGATGGTATCGATAATCCCATGATTATAACAAATGAAACCGAGGCCAAAAAGGACATCATGTGTTTTCCTTTTTGGTTTCGGTTTCTTATTTTATAATCACGTGATTATTGATTTGAAGGCTATTTACTCCATCTCCGACTGAAGCGTGCAAACTAGAAAAATGGTATATTGTCTATTGTTTTACAGGAATTCCTAAACTGTAGGGCTCTCAACGGTGATTTCCATCCCGATATTACGCCTATTGTTTTAGCAGCTCACCACAACAACTATGATATAATTAAGGTTTTATTAGAACACGGAGCACGTATAGAGGATCCGGAATACTACGCCTTTAGTACTCAAACGCATACACTACAACACTCTCTTGGTATGCTCAATATATATCGTGCCCTTGCAAGTCAAGCCTACATTTCATTGACTAGCTCCGATCCAATACACACGGCTTTTGAAAGGTGTGTGAAACTCAGGAAACTTTCGGAAAAGAATCCCGAGTTTTCTGAACAGTTCGTTGAATTAGCTGGACAATGTGAACAATTTGCTGCTGACATCCTTGGACATATTCGAAACCACAAGGAACAAACATGTGTGTTGTATCATGACCCTTACATGTGGGGAGCTATGGAAGAAGGAGAAGGAATTGGCCCATACAAAGTGAAAATAGCAATTCACTATGAACAACGGAAGGTAAATCGATTTTCATGGAAAACTGCGTGTGCTGCATGCGTTTGCTGGGCACACTTAATGTTCTTACAACGTTTATTCAAAACGTTTTAATAACATTTAAATGTCGAGTTATATAAAGATCATGAATATGTTTTTAAAACGTTATTGTAAAATATTTTGGGCAAATAGTTTGTTATATAATGAAATGAAAATGCCTAACGGGTAAGTGTATTAAAATAGTATGAATTATGTAATATGGGTTCACAAAAAATTACCCCTCCTAAAATTACTAAACATTTCTGTGCATAACTTGGGATACATTTCGTTGATTTGAATAATTTAAAAACTTGTGAATAAAGGAATCATTTTCCTACCCTGCCCTGCCTCTTTCTTTAAAAAGTTGTACTTTTCCACATCCTACACATGTAATGCACAAAAACATTCTCAATATATATTTTTTTGTTTTCTTTAATTTTTATGTATACCATAACCCAGTCACACATGCAATCATCTTACAATATAAAACAATGATTCATTTACATGTACGAGATTTTTCTAGAAGGTTGAGCCGGTGTTTCAAAAAATGGTAAAATCAATCTAGGAGTTACAAAGCATTTCTTTGCATAACTTGACATTCATTTTGTTGATTTGCAAAAATTAAAAAAGCTGTTAATAGAACATCTTTTTGCTACCCTATCCCTTCGCAAAATCCTTTTGTTTTGTTCAAAATCAATTACATTTTCCAAAAATGATGCTTAAAAAATTGCATTTTTCAACATCCCAAACGTGTGATGTACAACACTTCCTCGATATCAATGTTATGATTGATTTAATTGTTCTGTTTTCCTTCGCATGTCTGTCTTTGATCATTTGACCCATGCAACCATCATGTAGTGCAAAATAATGATTTGTTGAAGCTAATTTTCACATTAATGAGGATGTTGAAAAATGTAACTTTTTTTGAAAGCATCATTTTTGGAAAATGTGATTATTTTTGGCCAAAACAAAAAAGGTTTTTAGAAGAAAGAACATTGGGAGGCTAGAAAGACGATTCTTTTATTCACAGGTTTTTAAATTTGTCAAAAAAACGAAATGCATGTCAGGTTATGCAAAGAAATGTTTTGTAATTTTAGGGGGAGCTGTGAACCTTTTAGAAGCAACAGCAACTGCAGCATTAATAGTAGCATCAACATTATAACATTTACATTAAAGATGATCAGTGGACTTCGGTTGTATATATAAATGCGCATATATAAATGCGCACGTGACCAGATGGCCAGTGCCATGTTCGTGTTACCTCACTGTCAATCACTGAAATTGCGACCACAGTTCCAGGTGGTGGCCGCATTGCATTCTCTAAATTCAGTAAATTTTCATCGTCAACCGTGTAATTGAATGGGATTATTTTGAAATTTTAAAACGCTTGAAATATCACAAACATATAGGCCTATGTTGATAAATAATATAAATACAAGCTAAAACCGTTGGGGTTCGATAATGAACCCCACAAAATTAACCGACTATATTGGAAAATGCCATACGGCCGGGCGGTTTCACAAGTTGCCGGGTCGATCATGTCATCCGCCGCCTGCACAGTTCTGACCTTAAAGCCAATCATGTCCCCTTTCATACTTTCATGCCGTTGCGACAAGAGGCATGACTTATCAGCCATTCACAAGTCTTGATTGTGTCTGTTTGTCTACAATGCGCGTGTGTCACGCCGCTCGGCGGCAAGCAGCATGATAGTATGAAACCAGCACTACGTCATAGATATGGCCAATTGGCACGCCCATTTAGCACGGAAATTATGAAATATAAGTTTGTAAATCAGCTATATCTAGCTTTTCCTTAGTTAATTTTTTTTGTCCGTGATGGAAAACGTTAATAAAGAGTTTATCTTTCGGGTCAAGTTATTTTACCCTTTGCAATCAATGCCACTATTTTGCAAAAGCAATTTTCCTTGCGATCTGTCATTTTCCCCTATACTTTTGCACGGGGAGTTTATGTACATCCGGGTACCTTATATCGTTTAATATGGTATGGCGACTTGTAGATGTCACGTGCGCATTTATATATGCGCATTTATATATACAACCGAAGTCCACTGATGATACAACACCGTCACTAAAAGCAAGTTTCACGTCTTTTCTATTTTACAGTTCGTGGCACATCCTCATTGCCAGCAGCGTCTCACGCAGCTATGGTACGAAGGATTACCCCGTTGGTACAACAGCAATTGGGTGTCTGGTTGGATTTTTTACTGGTCTTGTTTCTTGTTTTTACCCAATTATCAGTCTTCTATACATTCTGTATCCATTAGGCAAAGTAGGACACTTCATGCGTATTCCTCATGTGCAATTTGTATGTCACGCATCCTCCTGCATCATCTTTCTCCTACTGCTAGGATTACAATCTCAGGGTGAAGCGTCTAATGTTCCTAAGGAGGCGGATGGAAATGAAACTCAAACATATGTTGATTATAGAGGTAAACCGCCTACGTTTACGGAGTGGCTAGTGGTAGCATGGGTTCTAGGTGAGTATTGGAAATACTTCAAATAGCCACAGCGAGGAAGGTATATGGCCCGGCTGGATATTTAAAATGTTGCAAAGCTCTATTATGAATAACGTTGCGAAGTGTATATCCATGGAAGTACTAGAGCTTCCATGTTATATCTAAGACGTGAAGATCTTCAGGTGATTCGCTGAACGAGGATGCGTTCAACCTTTCTGTCAACAATGGTAAAATTAGGGACGGTTAGATATTTACGCCAGGGGGTTGTTGTTTTGACAAAAAGACAAACATTTCACTCCACCCATCGTGTCAGCTCAAAACTTTTGGATTCCCCCTTGTTTTTCCTATTTAAAAGCTTAACATTCCCCCTCATGATTCAAGTAAAAAATTAAGACTCCCGTCAAGACATCAAAACAAAAGTCGCCCCCCCCCCCCTTAAAATTCCCTCTCCACCTGGCTTAAATATTGAACTGATTTTTTAGCTGCGAAAGGTTTATACCTTTTGAATTGTAAGGGGAGGTATGGATGTTTGTGGTAGTGGGGAATGACCCAAAACTATACCATGCAAGTGGCAAATATTAAAACAATAATAAAAGATAGAGATAAAATTTAACATTAAAACCAAAAGAAGTGAACACATTCGGATACTATGGTTACAGAATAGTATTATCAATTTTTATCAAACAAATAAACTTAATTATGATCAAATTTCGATGCCTATTTATGCTTGCTGATTTATGTGTGAAACAGTACGAGATAATTTACACATACAACTCTCTTCATTGTAAACACTGTATCGTATCCCCGGGCTGTTTCCTAAAGATTTCCTTATTCTACTAAACGTACCGAATCCATGCACTTACAGGATTGACATGGGCTGAAGTAAAGGAATTATGGTACTATGGTTCACGATATCTAAAGGATCGTTGGAATATACTGGACTTCATTACTCTATCCTTGTATTGGGCATCTATAGCACTACGTATAGTAGTCTACGTACAGGTAAATATGATTCCAAACAATCTTAGAGTTAGGGGAAATGCTACAGGGTATTAGACCTCGACCACAGTCCGAAATTGGTAACAGATTATTATTGGTTATTTCAGGGGTACGTCACAGTGTGGAGTTAAAGACATTTTTTTATACATTAACACCAGTTCGAAAGTAAAGGTTGTATGAGAATTAAAAAAAGTATTATCCAAAAACAAACTTTGCAAATGTACAATATTTCAATCCTGAATTTGGATTTGAAGAAATAATTATTGTCGTAATATACGCGGCGAATTCAATTTTTATTTTGGACATGCTTCATTGAAAGAGTGTTTTTAACCAATCTTGTTCAGGTTTTATCTTCTATGAAAAATTGCTGTTTTTTGTTGTTGTTTTTGCTCTTTGCCTTGCCCATAATATTAAACTTAGATTTCCGAAATGCAAATGGTGGTGGTTAGTTCATTTCCCAGCATGCTTTTCGCCTTCCTAGATCAACCAATTGATAAACACTTTATGTTTGATGATGTGGTCTCAGGTACCTCTGTAACATTTGAATTACATTTCTAATAACAATAAAACGTTCTTCTTCCAGTCAAAATTAAAGTTGATAATATTATCGCTTGAGCTGTCATTTCATGAACATTATGATATTTATTATAGTATCCATACCCTATATACCCAGATTAATAAACGCCATCCAATAGTTTCCAACAAATCCCTAATATTGATTTTGAGTATTCAAATGCACTTTACTTCGTATTGTTTTTAAATTGTTAATTATTATTTCCATGGCATGATCTTCATTTGCTTCCCGGTTATGGAATCTGCTTGAATCTTAACGCCCGATGCAGCCGGTAATATTAGTCGAGCGCCCTCAGTTTTGATTTCTGCATTGCAATAACTAACAAACATGTTACAAATTAAAGACTTTACAATACTAAAATATGTAAATTGGTGTATGGATCTGTTGGCATATTGGCCAATATTAATGATTAGAAAAAACACTGCTAGTGTTGTCTTATTTCTTTCCTTATATACTTTATTGCTGTATTCATTCATATTTTGATGTTTCTTGTAACATGTTTATTATTGCGATCAGAATTGCAAAGGGTAAATAGTTGTGGGTTTTAGTCCTGCAGCAAAGGTAAAAGAGTCGTATCTCCCACTTGTAACATGCGAAGTCAGAATAACCAATCACGTACTTGTAACATGAAATAATGTTAAGGAAACGTATATTTGAAATAAATGTTTATTGACATGTTCAGCATAGTAGATTAGAATATGTTTTTTTATTCCGTGCACGAATAATTAACACTCGATGGTTTAACATCAAAGTAATTTTTGTAACAGTGTATTACTTAAGAGACGCATGTGCAGTCCATTATAAGTTTGGTTTTCTAATACACTTATATTATTGGTTATTCTAACTAATACCAACATGTACCAATAGGCCAACTTGTCTCTCGTCTTTCTACGTTGTAAATATCGTTGAACAGTCAGTGACCTGGTCAACACAATGTTGACGACAATACATCTGGACATTGTTGACCTTTGTACCCCAATCTTCATTTCATATCCGTCCTCTTCATATATCTAGTTCAATTCATATCAATTTGTTTAGAATTGAAGAATACACAGTTTCTTTGCCAGGTGTCCAGAAGGCTTGTATTGCTATCCACTATTATATTTTTAGAGTACCAATTACATGATTTTTTTTTTTTTAAAGTACCACCTGCAGTGTTATGAGTCCAGGGTCCAATGATTTGCGCGAAAAAAATGCAAATTCCGCAGAAAAAGTAGCAAATTGTGCGGAAATACACAGACAACACAGCCAATTGCAGGTGATTGCTCGAATGTTTTAATATATAGGAACAAAATCCAATCAGGTCAATTTAAATTCTGAGCAAGTTCGAAATTTGACCTCTGTGCTGACCTTTGATTGACCCTTACGCGCTTAGGGCCACTTATTTTGGGAACATGTCAAATCTTAATAGGCACCCTCAACACTTCAATAAAACTAGGTGTCATTAAATCCCAGAGGGGGTGCAAAGTAGCACTTCTTTCATCTGCAACTAATGCACTTGTGTGCTTTTTTCAACCAATTGTTTCTGAATAATATGCAGACATGCCAGCTACAAGTAAATTTCACCTCTTCTTGCCAACGAAACTAAGCATTATTAATCCTTATTTCTCCTCTATAGTGATTTTACCAGTTTTGAAACACTAGTCTTCTCCGCAGCCAGTTTGGTTACGCTCCCTCCACACAAAGAGTCTGCAAGTATATTAAAATGTAATCAGTAACGATCCATTCGGGAACTTGATTGCCAGTGGGTTGAACTCCTCGCTGAATAATCAGATGGCGAGCAGCACGTGGTGGATTTTTAACATACTAACCACCGCCAGGGTTCGAACCCGCAACCTCTTGCACCATGATCGAACGCCTTATCGATTGAGCTGACTTGACTGCTAAATTGTTTTACGTTAAGTGATTGAAAGTACTGTTATTGGGACAGATTACGAAATGGCTAGCATTGCTGTCGCGCTTCAAATAAGGCTGACATTCCAATCTAGATGAACAAAAGAACAATTTTCGTATAGCAAATTGCGCGGCAAAGCTCGAATTTTGCGGAACAACTGGAATTTCGCAGAGCAAGTAAAATTGCGTGGAGACCGAAAAATTTCGCTACGCGAGAATCATTGGACTCTGCATAACAAAATCTATTATTTAATATAATATTTTATATTGTGATAGACAATATTATATACAAAAAATTTAAAGAACAAAATGACACCACTCTCCGTAGTAAAATCCTTTCTTGGTACCGTTGTTACATTATGTCATAATAGGATAGAATTCTCCATGTTAAGCCTCTGTTACCTCTAACTCCGTGTATTAATTAGTTTTCATCACTCTCTTTATCGCACATGTGCCCGATTTTACTTCAATTTATATACGTAATTATTTATATACCTATACACACTTCCACAAACGTTAACTCGTATGTTTGACTGTCTTTAGGAAGTAGTGTATCCTTAAACCTTGCCAGAACAATTAAACCTTATTTTAACTGTATCGTATTTGTGTCTACCTCCATTGTCAGTTGTCAAAACTTTATAACATTAACATCACGCTGATATAGGGACTTGATAAAGACCTTTGACTAATGTTACGCATTTCGACTGGGAGTGAGGTATGACTGACTAGTGCACAAATATTAATAATCTTTAAGATTAACAGACTTTTGTTTCATATATGTTAGGGTCAAGTGCACCATTCGGGCATATTTTATGTCGCTAGTACTTCTACGTCGGGCGTGGCTATTCCTTAGTTGGCGCGTAACTCACGACTGACATTATTGTGACGATACTACCATGACTACGCCGCTATAATACCGAACACCAACTTCTGCCACAGGTTTTCATTATGACGGTTCATTGCTTGTTTAATAGTAGAAGTACCCAATTGAGCGTTATCTAGTATCAATGGTAATAGCACATCGTATACAAGGACCAACTTTCATCGAAATTATGATGAAATGAACATTTTAAAACCCTGTAAACAAATTTTGACAGTAAGACTGAAGCACAAAGCAACAGTTGTGCGAAGTACGTTTTCAAAAATGTCCGTGTCTTGTCACGTGTTTCTGTGATGTTCTCATTCGTCCAACATAACCTCCCAACTCTTACGTTCTCCACGCATTTATTATAGATAATATGATTTTATGATTTTATTAACATAAACAAATATTATGAAAGAAAAATACATTGAGTGTGTTTGCAATGACATTATTATACAAAGAAGCGACTAATCACCTCCTCGTTAACTTAGCTAGCGCAGTCGGCTATGAGTGTTCGATTTTTGCTTTTAACGATACATTAATTCCTTCATTATATCAAAGCTGCCTTTTGTATACCTTTAATTCTACATAGAGCTAATGATCAGTTTGGGTGTGTATGTTCCTGTCTGTCTGTTTCAATCTCCTGAAAAGAGGGTGCCCATCAAAATGATTTACGTAGGTTTTTTATGCACGTTGACAAACATTATAATTATACTTTTGCCATACGTTTCTCATTTGTGAACCACGAAAGATTATCAACCCCTCCTATCATTGCAAATTATTATAGTTCTCTTTCGGATAGTAAATTTCATTTTGTCCTAAACATAATAAACTAACCGAAGTCATGTGAATTTGGTTTGCATATTTTTTTACATTTTAATGTTTCAGCGCTAAAAACGAGTTCAAGTAAAGGTCTGTATGCATTTTTACACATCGATATTACTTACGCCCCAATTTAAGTGGTGACCTCGGAACTTAAGACACTGTTCGGATATCATGTTTTGGGACTTACCAAGGTTTTATTTACGCGCCAACTACGTCGCTATTAGCTCATGCCTTTATATATACGTCCGAATGGTGCACTTTACAACATTATTATGTTCTATGGTTAAAAATTATTACCGGCAGAACTAATATATGTTAGGGAGTAAGCGCATGTCCTGTGTTAAAATATCTTGAAAAACTTGGATTGTGTGTAACTTTGAATTAATTTTCCTTAAAAAAAGATAAAGCCGCTCCTATTTAATTTTATTCAAGATTATCCAATAATATGTTGTTACTTTATATTTGATAGCAATAATTCATTTACTTCGATAAGTGCTGTGGTAACTTATAAACCAATTCGGTTACTTTTTATCAATAGATCATTACACACCGCACTAACAACTTGAGTCAAGAGAAACAATTAAGATCAACAAAAACCCAAAATAGTAGAGATGTGGCTACCCTATAATATCATTAACACTATGACATCAATAGCAACCGTACCATTAATATTACCATATTTTTTCATTGTCTGAACTTCTGCTCAATCTCAGGTAGATTTAGTTTTGTTGGAATAGATATTTTTACTGAAGCTGTTATCAGCTACATTTGACAGAGTATGTTGTTTGTAGAAAGTCTCCTTATGATATTCATTAAATCTCTTTTTATTGAGCTATTACTGCGGTAATATAATGTTATCTCCTCTAGAAGTGTAATGTAATGCAATTAAAAAGACAATGATGTTACCATTTAAAAGGAAGATTATCCGATTTTGATTCTTGATGTTTTAAAGGGTCGGTCACCCACCTTTGCACAGTATTTTTATGGGCACATCAGACACACCAAATTGCAATCTGATTATATGTGACCGTACAGCACGAATGAGCCGTAATGTCCTCAATTGTATTCGAGTTACAGTGTAAAATGGGCATGAAGGTCATATTCATAGGTATTTCAATTTGGTGCTACGTGTATCTCATTAAATGAGGTACACGTAGCACCAAATTGAGGTACCAATGAATACGACCTTCATGACCATTTTACACTGTAACTCGGAATACAATTTTTACGGCTATTCGTGCTGTATATATATCTTTTTTTTTTATATACTTTTATTTTAATAGTCATCGAAGTAAACTTTATAAACCTAATGATATGTACTTAAAGTGTATGTAGTTGGGAGGAAAGGCCGTCAATCATATGGAAATTTTGACATTTCGTATTGAAGATATATATTTTTCCAGTTCTTTTGTGCATCTTCAATAAGTAAGGTAATATTTTCATATGATGGACGGCCTTTCTTCCCAACAATATACATACACTTTAAGTATTTGATATCAGAAAGATATTCCTTGTATTCTGAAAGCAATTTGGTGTGTCTGATGTGCTCTCAGATCCCACAAAAATACTGTACAAACGTCGCTATCCGAGCCATTATCTGGAAAGAATGACCTTGAAAACCTAATACCCATGTGTCGTACAATTTCAGTCTACTCGAAATCTAATATGGTTCAATCTAACGTGGTCACCTTTTATCGATCGTACAAAGATGCCATAGATTGGTGCGAGTCGTGGTTTTCTGAAATGTTGCAAAGTAAAAAATCAATGGGGATGAGGTTATCACACTTGTTCATAACATCTGAACATAATTCAGGCCAGAAGTTTATTGAGATGATAGGAAGAATGAATCCCCACTTTGATGTGGTGTAAGAGTGAGGCTGCCGATATGGTAACCCACCTTTAACAACAACAAAGGTCATTATATGGTTAGCTTTTTAATTTTGTGTTACATTACTTGCAAAATAGATTGGACATACATTATATTACATGCGTAGTAATAGACATATGTTTTTAATCCGATAGCATTACCAACATTACTCATTGTAGTTACATCAGGTTGCATTACTCTGCTGCTGATGCCTGATTACGTTTTTTGTGTGAATTCTTGACCCTATTATTCAGTTTCAAAACAAACAGGTTGAGCCCTCTGAAGCCACGACTCCGTCACCAAATTTTACCACCACAACTATATTTGAACCTGGACCAACAACTGAACATGATTATGCAGTGACTAGTGGTGATTTTAGTACTCCAACTCCGAGTGATGAAGATATTGACCCTAACGAGTTAATACTTGAAGCATTGAGAAAACTGTCAGATAAAGTTGACAACATGCAAATGGAACAAGATCAGTTAGAATCAGTTCTTTTCCACAATATATCCTCGTTGAATGATATTCTGGAGTCATTGGATTCAAGTGTTGATGTATTGAAAGCTGCCGCAAGCGAAGAGGACTCTGGAGGTGGAGGTGGTGGGGCACCTGGTGGAAGAAGAAGAAGAGGACAAGGTGGAGGAGAAATTGATTTTGGTGTCAAAAACATCACTGGTCATAGAATTAATTGGGATAAATACCACCCGATGCTCATATCAGAAGGATTGTTCGCTGTTGCTAAAGTAATGAGCTTCCTGAGACCTATTTCGTTGACTGTGATGAACCGGCACGTCGGACCTATGCAGATTTCACTTGGTGGTATGATCTTCGACATCAGCAAGTTTTTACTCATTTTCTCCTTTGTGTGGTTTGCCTTCTCGTTGGGTATGAATCAGCTATTCTGGTATTATACAAAATACATGAGCCAAATATGCCACGATCAAGGATCAGGACAACATTGCAGACCACCATTTGGAAGGTAGGTTATACAAAATTGTCCTTTAAATCAGACTTAATATAAGAATATCAAATAAACAAAACAGATACGATTTGCAACCTGAAGCAATGTTTGTGGAGAAGAACGCCCTAAATTTGTTTCAAAATAATATCTGCACTATAATAACGTACTTTGATAAAACGTAATGCGACATTCAATGTCTTGGGTGCTGTATTTGTTACAATCTCGGGATTTTATTCAGCCAATCAGATTTGCCGATACACGCATTCACGAGCACAAATCTGATAGTAAAACTAACATTTCATAAATCATAATATTGCCCAATTAAAAAATAACTTGACTTTGATCAAAATGTGCCGGATGCCGTTCACACTGTATACAGATACCGTATAAGCATTTTAGTGAGTACGAGATTGGGCAATTGCTCGAAATTTTATACTTAGTTCTTTTGGTTGAAAGGATTAAAAAAATCTTTTCCCAGGACAACCAGCGCACATAAACTTTGGAAAGAAACAGCGCATCTGGTCGTATTCGAACCGGCTTCGTAATACTAGCACGACGCTCTAACTAACTGAGCCATAGGGCACGTTGTAAAAAGAACGGAAAATTTAAATTTATAGATAATAGGTTCGAATCGTCAATTGCTTATAACTAAGACTGACCTGATAACAAAACTGAGTCATACAGCATCAGTAGTGAAGATCATCAAAAGGATTGTTAAATACTTCGCTTACATTTTTATTTTAACATTTCGCAATGCACACTTTTCTTACAGTATACCAGACACCATGGGAACACTATTTTGGGCCTTGTTCGGCTTGCCTGATTTAGAAATATTGGATCTAAAAGGAATCGACCACGTGTTTACAGAATTCATTGGTACAGCTTTGTATGCCGCTTACCACGTTTTAGCCATTGTTGTCCTCCTCAACGTGTTGATTGCTATGATGAGCAACACATATACAAGAATCGAGGTAATATTTTGTTAATAATACTTATAACTTA
This sequence comes from Amphiura filiformis, assembly GCF_039555335.1. Taxonomy (NCBI): domain Eukaryota; kingdom Metazoa; phylum Echinodermata; class Ophiuroidea; order Amphilepidida; family Amphiuridae; genus Amphiura; species Amphiura filiformis. The sequence continues at coordinate 45,799,571 of NC_092644.1, read as the reverse complement.
CTATCTTATATTACAGCATACCCGACACTATGGCAACACTCTTTTGGGCCTTGTTCGGCTTGCCTGATTTAGAAATTCTAGATCTAAAGGGAGTAAATCATGTGTTTACCGAGTTCATTGGTACAGCTTTGTATGCTGCTTATCACGTCATAGCCATTGTTGTACTGCTCAACGTCTTGATTGCTATGATGAGCAACACCTACACAAGAATTGAGGTAAAAGATACCCTTTTCTTTATTTCTTCTGCATCAGCTCTTATCGGTTTACTGCTTGAAGAAAGCTTCCGCATGCTGGCGCCATGTTCTTCTGTCTTATTTGCTCTGTTGTACTAGTCTTATTTCCCAGCCTTGTCCATCCGTCGTGAGCGTTGTACAACGTGGTGATCTACCTATCCCTTTGTCCAATTAACCTTGTAATTGTTACGTTGTGTCGGCTAAAGCAGTTCTCCAAACTCAGAGGCAGAATCCGCAAACCTTTAAGCAGAATGGATCAGCCATACATGATACACCCCTTTCACCACCCTAATACTACGTTGATTATATATTATTTCAGCATATTTTTCGCACAAACCATCAGCCACCGGCCGTCTCCTTTGCAAGGAACTAAAGAAAATACAAATATTCCCATATTAGTGTTACTATAGCACTTCTTGCATTGTTTTACTACTTTAATTGTTAGCCGTAACTGTACGTAGTTTATATTCGGTTATTGTGTTGTCCTTCTTGTTCACCGGGTCCTTTGTCATATCATGTGGAATTGTACTATTTATTATCTAAATATTGCATTGTGTATTTGTTTTATTTGTATATGTATTTTAGCGCCTGAAATTATCATTATTGAGCTATATGACACGTGCAAAGAAAAAAGCGCTAAAAAGATGTGTGCTGTTTATACGTGAATGTAAAATATTGTATGTATTGTGTTTGTCAGCTGTTGTCGGTTAACTGCTGTAGGATTACCTCGGCATGCCGGCGCCATTTAATGTGTGTACTAATTTTGATATTAATCATCGTTACATTACCTATATATCCCGTACCTGTATCTTGATTGCGGGTTGCTTCTGTGTTCCGTGTCTTGTCACATGTTTCTGTGATGTTCTCATCCGTCCAACATAACCTCCCAACCCTTATTTTCTCCACTTTCTACTTAAGTTCGATTATTTCAGGTATTTTCCGAGTTTCGTGTTGTGTTGTGCAGCAGCCAGAATTATTTCTTTATTATATTTTCTAACACGAAAGTATCTGCATTCATTGTATAGGTTGGGCATACGTTTCGTTAAATACTTAGCTTGAAGATGTCCTTTTAATCATATGTGGTTTGACTTGAACAAATGATGTTACTTTTTCAAGTGGAGTCCGATTATATTTGGTTTTGAGTTTTCGTTTTGATTTGTTTGCTCCTGGTTCTAATGTCAACTGAGGGTCTGTAATAATCTTGTTTTCTGCATGCATATATAATGTACTTCTGATTGGTAACAAAATGTAATGCTATAACAGTTTTATGTTCATTATTATTTTGATTATTGTTAAAAGGAAAAAAAAAATCTTGATCATATATTAGATCCACCTTTCCCGCCAATATTTTCAATTACTTCAGATCAAGATAGGATACTGAGAAGAAAAATATAAGTTTGTGTATCAGAATTTACTGGTTATCTAGGACAGGTATAACTTTGTTGCATACGGCTATTGTTGTCTAACACGTGAGTCAAATGTTTTATGCACAAGATACTCTGTAATGCTGCAACAATTTACCAAAACAGCGCAGCAACCACATCATATAACTATGAAACTGTCACTTTTTGGATTTTTCAACCGAATCCTGTCTTATTATTAATATAATAATGATAAATAATAATAATACTAATAACACTAATAATACTAATACTACTTATGATTAAGAATGAAAAGTAGAATAAGAATAAGAATAATAACATTACAATTATTATAATCAATTATTACAATTCATTATAATCGTATATGCTTCAGTCCATACTATTAGTTTTACAATTCATATGGCTCGAGAAAAATATGCATTTGGTGAGCAATTGTTTAAATTTTGAAACTATAAAATAGCTTTTAAAACACCTTATAGCTGTGAAAATGTTCTTATTAGGGGCTCTGCAATTAAACTATGAGAACCCGAGGGCGTGCCAAAAATAATTGCCCCACCCCCTCGGCATGTCCAAAAATCTTTCCCCCTGGCACATGTCAAATTTTGGAGTTCCCAATTACAAACCTTAATGGTGTAGAAATATAATGGGAGCGTAGCGAGCAAGAACCCCCAATGTCCATTAATGTCAGCTTGCAATCTTTTGACCTACCAAGAATGACTTGCCCTTCTTTTGGCTTTCCAACAAATTCTTGGCCCCAGAGCTCATAATTATTGCACAGCCCCTTAAAAATAGTGTATTTACAACATTGGATCTACCTTCAATACCCTTGTAGGAAGATGCTGATATCCAGTGGAAGTTCTCACGATCGAAACTATGGATGAGTTTCTTTGAAGGTCGTGGTACCGTTGCTGTGCCCTTCAATTGTATTCCTACACCCAAAACGGTCTGGTACATTATAAAATGGTTTAGAGATTGGATGCGAGGCGAGAAATCAAGACAAAAGAAACAGGTATGTAATTATGTTCAAACATAATTTGGGTGTCAAGATGGTTTCATGTATGTTAAGGATAATGTAGCAAAATAATGTTTGAAAACATCTTTCTAATTCTTAACCGGTGCAATAAAAAATTAAATGATAATAGATTTCAAAACTAACCACAAATTACAATAAGAAAAGGAATACGAAAACTTTCTAATTTTATTTGTTTAGTCAACATTCAGAGGTTTCAACAAAATGTTCTATTCCTGACATTGTCGTATATGCAAAAATATAGAAGGGTTCGAATTTCAAGTAAAGCAAGGTGTCCGAAAATATAACATTCCATTTATTTTTACTTAAAACCCGAAAATCCTAAATTGCAATTTTATTTTTGAAGAATTACCACTCATCATTAAGGTAAGGGATTAAAATCGTTGTGTCTGACAGGAGAATCGCGATTTACTGGGTCCTGTAGTTTTGTAAGGGAATTGGTAACGTAATGCTTCATGTACGAGTTGTTGCATTGACAGAAAATCACAGTTTGTGTATCTTTGTATTTGTTTCTTGTATTATATTGGATGTAATCTATTTACTACAGGAACGAAGTAAGGCATTAATGGAAGAAAGAGACAGGCAGTATCAGGTGAGTTTTTATCTTGTGTGAAAATATTTTGATATATTTTTATTAAATACAATATCAACATTTTAAATGCTGCAGGAAAGGAGCAAGGCTTTCATGGAAGAGCGTAATAGACAGTATCAGGTAAGAGTCTGTCATTTGACCTTACACCCCAGGGTCAGAGTGCATAACCTTCACCCATTGGTTCTAATGGTTTTACTAACTGGTGGAAGTCTATTTACGAGGTGTGAAACTGAAAACATTTATGCGCGTGACAACGACGTTTAAGAGATATGAAAACGTTATCAAAACAAATAATATTTTTGCATGAAAATACTCTCCAATGCGATTAACATTAAATTGCAAAACATGTCACGAATGTCCCAATCGATAATGTATGAAAAGCATTACTGTAATTTCAATAGTATTTAGCAGCTTTTCGAGCACATAATGTTCTTCAACCCCTTCCTTTTAAATTCATGTTCTCTTATGACTTGGTATTTGCCAAAAAGATCACTTGATTTTGTTTTGTTTCTTCTTTAACCTGAATATAAGATTAGCAGAAAACTGCATCTTTTTTATTTTAATAATTTACCAAAATGACAATATCCCAACCTTCCCAAAAAACAACCCTTTTTAGATGCGCTTATGCTTTAGTTTATTTCGAGTATTTTCGGCCACAGCTTCACACCTATACAAACCATATGCATGTCCATAGATCATCCTAAGCATCTAATCTCACCAAAGTAGTACCCCAAGTACACCCTTTAAATATGCATGAGTCGATTGCCTACTTTATTACAATTACATTTTGAAACCAACAAAAACAAATTAACGGTTAGGCTTTCTGACATTCTGGAGTAGTTAAAAAATTCAACACAGCTAAATATAATTTATAATCATAGACATATGTTTAGAGGGATAGTTTGGTAATTTGTCATTTTTCTAATACCATTCGTCTTAGACCCGTTTCGTCTACCCTTAACTGGTCTAAACCTATAGGGTTCTATATCCAACTTCGATAATCATTTGGTCCAATAACCATTTGTTCGATAACCATTTAGACCAAATATCATTTAATCTAATAACCGATAAGTCTAATCCATTTAGTCTAATAACCATTTGATCTAATCATAACAATAACTATAAAGTCTAATTTAGCCATTTCGTATAATATACCCATTTGGTAATGGCAAAATGGTATTCGTTTAGGGCCAAGCAGTTATTAGACCAAATGCTTATTAAAAAGACCAAATGACATTAGAGTATATGGTTTTGAATTAATGGTATATTTGGGTGTTAAAGAAAATGGACAAATTATAGGACTTTCAATAAAAGATTTGTGAATGCTTTAGACGAGATGGTGACATAATATCTTGTTATCAATGGATAGCTAAATACTCCCATTATAATGACACCCCATTTGAAACAATAACATTTTCCACTACTGAGTACACGTCTTGTGAATGTAGTGGGGTCTCAAACAGAATTTGCCAAATTGAGCATTATTCTGTGCAACAAGCTGTAATCCCATATCTTCACAATCTGGGACCTAATGCAATCCTCCAAGATGACACCGCTCGCCCCACAGAGCCACGGTAGTAACGACTACCTACAGAATATGGGGTACAAACCGCCATTAGAGGTAACCGGGGCCAGACCTCAAACCGATTACACTTTGGGGCCAGTTGATTGTTTGTACGTGCCAGAGAAGCCACTATGCAACCACATTAAATGACCTGCGACGTATCCTTTTGAAGAATGGAATGCCATGCCACAGTAACGTGTAACCAGGTCGGTGAGCAGCATGAGGAGTAGGTGCCTGACTATTGTAGCTGCCTGTGGTTTTTCTACCCGCTATTGAGGTTAGTGGCTAGCGTTGTTTGAGCACAGAAAATTTGGCAAATTCTGCTTGAGACCCCACTACATTCACAAGGCGTGTACTCAGCCGTGAAAAATGTAATTGTTTCAAATAGGGTGTCATTGTAAAGTGGAGTTTTAGCTATCCATTGATATGACAAGACTGATATGAATATGTCACAAATAATTTATACAGATAGGCTGAAAAAACTTTCAAACTTTTGATCAGCTCGTAATCGGCGGGAATTGTTAGGCTTTTATCACTACGCCGAAAAAAATACCGACGTTAAAATTGATATAAGAGTGCTATTTGACCTATCTGATCTATATTTTGTGTGTTAAAGAAAGTAGACAAAAGTATAGGATTTTTAATTAAAAATTTGTGATGCTTTTGACTAGATGGCACAAAACAGTTATAAAAATAAAATATATCTACAAGGCCCGCCGATTACGAGCTGATCAAACTATACCTATGATTATTAGACTAAGTGGTAACTGGCCTTTCTGGTGATAGACAAATTGTATAGAGACTAAATGTGTATTAGGCAAAATGGTATTAGACCTAATGGCAATTAACCGTTTAGAGGTAAATTGTTTTGATTTGTCATTACATTTTGTGGTTGTAATTTTAGGTAGCCCCTGTCAGTAAAGAAGTGGTTATATTTAATAGTCTGTGACTAACAAACACATTGGTGAAAATTTTGTTGTAACTTCGTGTGTTGTGATTAATGTAGGTAAATGATGAAAAATCAAATATAGTTTGTAACTTTGAATATCCGCAAACATTTCCATCATAAATGTCTTACATACTCCATCACCTTTGTTTCATTTTCATATTGTTCTGGTTTCAAAAACAAGCAAAAGCTTTACAACATTTATTTTGGAATCAAACACATTCATTAGAGCCCATACCTATTATGACAAAAAAGACTAAATCGTGCTAACAGAGATCAGATATATCACATACCGGGCCCTTTTAGTGTACACGGTTGTATGGATACCAAGCTAAATATTTTGTAACTTGGTATACAGAATCCCACGGTTTGTAGCGTATATTATCAGTATATACAGGGTGTATCAAAATAAATGAACAGTTTGCAAAATGCCACTAGATTAAAAAGCATGAGGTATTTGGTAGTCGATAGCGGAATCAACATCGTGTCCTCACACAACGGTAAATCAATGGCGTGTGACAATTAATAGGACTCAGTAGCAGTTTTTGTAAGCCGAGTAAAAATGCAATTGCGCAAAGACAATTAAATCAAAACAACATAAAAATCACACGTTCCATCGCTTTCTTTACAGTAATTGACTAGTCTTAGTCTTCCACATAGCCAACATCCATTCCTCTGTATGCATAGCTCAGCTCTCCTAATCATGGCATTCACATCACGTCTAATAAGGCGCTGTCCTGCCTGAGGATGTCAACTTGTGCAATTATCCATCTCTGGAGTTCATCAAGGTCTGCAGAAGGACTTGTGAAATTCTTTGATTTCAGGTAGCCCCCAAAAAGAAACCCGGCGGTGTAAACTTAGGAGATCTTAGGTCCATTCCACCTGGGGATTCAAATCAATCACACGATTGCCAAACAATTGTAGCATTAAATAAACTGTAAGTGTGCTAATGAAGGTAGGGCTGTTGGGTAGTATCGGGTTGATCAAAGGTCAAGTTTTTATCCCCGTTTGTCAATTACTGTAAATAAAGTGGTGAAACGTGTAATTTTCATGTTGTTTTGATTTGAATTGACTTTGCGCAACTGTACCTTTATTAATGGTCACACGCCGGTGATTTTTATTCAGCTATCAATTAGAGCATTTTGACAAATACCTCATACCTTTGATCTAGTAGCATTAAATAAACGGTAAGTGTGCTAATGAAGGGGTAGTATCGGGTTGATCAGGTTAAGAGTATTGGGGTTTTTTTTCGATCAAGGTTAAACTACTTTTTATCCCCGTATTTAGGTCAATTCGCTGTGGAAGTAGTGATGTAACAGGATTTATTACCATATCGATAGGTGCGAACAATTTTTGAATGCATTGCCCTGCACTAGACATACGTTATAACTCTGCATCGGGTTGATTATCAAAGAATTCCATAACAATGAACTGGATTGTCAATTCTATGGAAATTTCATGTTATGCGGAGTCCAGTATGTTAGATTCAACCTAAGGTTCAATATTAGATAATACATCTTTTCATGTACATACATATGATTTTATATATAAGACAGGTGATGATTAGTGTTGAGCAATACATTTTTTCACCTATCGCTATGGTAATTAATCCTGTTACATCACTACTTCTATATAGATAGATAGAGACAGCCTGTCACCCATGGAATAAACCGCATTTTCAAACCGTGTGATTCTATATACGACCGGTTACTGATGCCTCTGTGTTACATGGATGACAAGCTATATCATTTTATTTGCATGACTTGACTGAATCCATTAATTTAAGAGTCCCTTCAGAACTGTTTTTCACACCTACAATTGTGCATGTTGGATCAAAACCCAGTTTTACTTTTCCTTATAAACTCTATAGATTTTCAACCCTAAGGTTCAAAATCTGCAAAAATTTAATATAAATTGCATCTAAAATATGACATAGGTTTGAAAAGCTAAACATCTTTTCATGTACATACATGTAGATATTGTGTCATAGCGTATAATGGTATTACAATTAATAATTTCTCATAAGTTGAGATATAAAAATGTCATTCAACATGTCATATCTAGAATGAAATCTATTTTTGTTTATTTATTTCTCAGTCACTCTGCCAATCCCTATTCTCCAAAACTTAGTCATTATTTATTCTCCATATCATTTAAATATCCTTTGGGATAGGATGGCCTTTCTATATCATCGGGATTTAATGAAACGTGGTGATATGGATTCTGGTTAACTTCTGTACAGCAATATTTCTGTCCCAGTGTATAAAATATTGTTCATAAAAAGGTAAAACCCAACTTTGTGTATAAACCATTCTAACTCAACCTATTGCTATGTAAAATGGATCAGTTTAATAACTGATAACCACGAGCAATGAAAAGACAAGTTTTACTGGACTCTGCACTTTCTTTTAAAGTCGATATCCAATAGTTATTAATTCATTCTTATTAGAAAACAATATACAATGCACACACAATAACAAACAAAATAACTACCACAACATCAATAGGTTTAATTTTTTTTTAATATATCGCCCTGCACCACAAGCAGGTTGTACTCATCACCTGTGTATGTCTGCAATCATAGATTGAATACTATACCGCTCCTTTCAAAGATACTAATCTTACAGGTGTGAGTGATCAGCAGGATATATATTCTAAAGAATTACAATCCGGGTCTTTATCCCTGTTCTTTGACATCTATCATTCTATGGTTCGATGCAGAGGTACCGCGTGAACGTAGTAGTGCAGTGAGATATATTCAAAAATTATTTAAACCTATTGTTATGGTAGTTAATCCTATTACATCATCACTTCTACGGCGAATGACAGCAACAACTATATAATATTAGTGATAGCAAACAGTGTTTGTAGTACACAACTTAAAACAA